>NC_090744.1:75238391-75240891 GCF_036898095.1 Palaemon carinicauda | reverse complement strand
GGCGACTCCAATGCTAAAGTTTGAAGAAATACTCAAGGGATATAGAATGCGATTGGGGTTGGGGGTCTTGGTGAAATTGCAAATGAAAATGGAGTATATTTAAAATTCATTATAGGTTCTATTTTTCAACACAAGAACGTCCACAAGTACACATGGACTCCATCATGTAGTATTTAGAAAAATAAATTAGATCACATTACCATTAATAAAGAGAGAAAGAGGACTGTGAGAAATATACGTAGCTATAAAGGTGCAAATATTGGTAGTGATCACCAGATCTTCATTGTCACTGAAATTAAATCTAAAAGCACCTAATATAAAGTTAGATAGAATACCTAGGTCAGATACAACTAAGCTTTTAGAAGAAGAGCACAGAAAAACATTTCCAATTGAATGTAAGAATTGATTTGCAGTGTTAGAAACTTTAAGAGACGAGTAACAGTCTATTGATGCAAAATGGTGTGATATTAGGAACATATTTCAGTCATTTCGTTTTGAAGTCTTGGGACACACAGTTACAAGGATAAAGCCATGGATATCGAATGATATTTGGAATACTATAAAAAGGAGACTAAGACAGAAATTGATTGTTGAAAGTTTTCGACGAAGTAATGAAAATTACAAGGTAGAGCATGCTAAGTATGTCAGTATTGGCAGTGAGGTCAAAGGAATAGCAAGTAATGACTAAAGAGAATAGAATATTTAGACAGTAAAGCAGATGAGGCTAACAAAGCTATGAATTCAGGAAGTGGCTATGGTGTAAGGCTTACTCATAGAATTTTTAATGAAATCTCAACTGCGACATAAGAGAAGAAGCATACCCCCATAAAAGAATGATGGTTCTGTTATTGCAACAGAAAATGAAGAAAGACAACGCTGAATGGAACACTTTATTGTGGTTATGAATTTGAGATACGAAGGGAAAAATTTTATTAGTATACCTAGAGGTAATGAAGACCTGGATATGCCCATGAATGGATTCAATGTGTTTGAGGTCGTAGCTATCCTCAAGAAACTAAAGAGATGGAAAACCCCGGGATACGATGGAATAACTGCCAAGATGATACTGGCTGAAAATGAAGTGACTCCAAGACTACTTACAATGTTATATTGTATAATGTGGCATGAAGAGGCAGAACTTGATGAAAGCAAGATAGGAGTGTTGGTGAAAATAGGAGAAAAAAGGAGGTCCTGACTGATTGTAATAATTACAGACAGACTCATAACACTTACGTCAGTTATTATGAAAATATTTAATATGCTTATCCTAAGGAGACTGGAGGGAAAGATTGATGAAAAGCTGAGAGATGATCAAGCAGGATTTAGCACTGACCAAATTTTGATTTTGAGACATGTACCACAGCAAAGCGTAGAATATAAAAATCACCTTTTCATGACATTTGTGGACAATGAAAAAGCCTTGGATATTGTGCACCGGCAAATTGTGTGGCGAGTCCTGCATTATTACGGAATTCCTCTTAAATATGTAAATTTAATTAAGTCTGTTCATAAGCACAGCATGTGCAAGTTAATATTAATGGAGTTTTATGAAGTCAATAATTAGTGAACAGTGGAGAACTTCAAGGGGATGAGTTGTCACCAGTTGTTTATCCTCCTCATCACTCATGTAATGCGTTGAAGAGTCAGAGATGGTGCAGAAAGATTGGACTGGATTGGTGATAAGAATTTACCAGACCTAAAGTGTGATGATGATGATGTCCTTGTTAGAAGAAAACCAAAGGATTTGCAATGCTTGCTTACTAGATTGCATGAAATATCACACGAGGTTGAGCTGAAGATAAATATAAGAAAGACAGAGATGATGTGAACGGGAGAAGTAATGGAAGGTGAAATATTATTGGAAGGAGAAAGGATTAACAAACTGCAATTATTTAAGTATTTATGAACTCTGACCTCTAATAAATATATATATATATATATATATATATATATATATATACTGTATATGTATATATATAGGAAGTTGGATTGACGGTCCAATAAAATTTACTATAATGTCACCGTCGGCCAAAGGGGCTGTGGCAGTGTTTATTTCAAATTGAAGTTGAGCGACGGGTGTCCATTCCACATACAAACACATACACTCACATAAACATACACAGACTCACACAAATATACACACAAACAATCAATTACTCGCATACACAAACAAACACGCACACACACACATATTTATATATATATATATATATATATATATGTGTGTGTGTGTGTGTGTGTGTGCGTGTGTACGTGTTTGTTTGTGTATGCGAGTAATTGTTTGTTTGTGTGTATATTTGTGTGAGTCTGTGTATGTTTATGTGAGTGTATGTGTTTGTATGTGGAGTGCACACCCGTCGCTCAACTTTAGTTTGAAATAAACACTGTCACAGCCCCTTTGGCTGACGGTGACATTATAGTAAGTTTTATTGGACCGTCAATCCAACTTCCTATATCCGATATTCGTCAAGGGCATCAATATTATTAAACCTTACGAAAC
>NC_090744.1:75228391-75235891 GCF_036898095.1 Palaemon carinicauda | reverse complement strand
GTCCTGGGAAATCACTTACTATCTCTACTGAGTAACTATAATAATTACTAATCTCTTGAGGTAGTCCGTAATTCTTACTTGTTGTCTCTCTTCATTTTCATTGATACTTTTCTAGTTTTACTTATTCTCATTTTCTGTCCTACATTTCTTCTTTTTCTGTTCCAATCTTCTCTCATTCTTTGCAGTTCTCCCCATGAGTCACTAAAGAGAATAATGTCATCTGAAAATCCTAAGTTTTCAAGGTATTGATCATTAAAGCTAATTCCTACATATTCCTATTCTATTTTTTTATTACTTCTGGCCATGCCATGAATAATTTCGGAAAGATAAGGTATCCCTTATCTAACTTTTTTCTCAATCGAAATTTACCCACTATTTTTATGGTTTTTAGTATTATTTCAACTCCTGTCTAGGCATTTTCAAGTATTTTAACATAACACATATTCTTTGTTTTTGAAGAATTTTCTTTAATGCTGAAAGTTTGACAAAATCAAAAGCTTTCTCCTTGTCTATAAATCCCTTATATAGTGGTTCATCATTCTCTGTTTATTTTACCAATAGCTGGATAATTAAACGGATATGGTCCTTTTTTTGAATACCCACTCCTAAAACCTTCCTGATTTCTTTATTGATTAAAGTCTAGCCATACTTCTAATTAGCCTAATATGATCTTTGTAAATTTTATTTTGTTATATTTCTGAAAAGAAACTTATGGCTGTATTTTGCATGTCTTTCGTGTCTCCCGTTTTGTGAATTAATATAATAAAGTTTTCTTTTAAATCTGAACGTATAAAGCATTCTTGCAGACATTTTGTGTAAGGTTCAATGAGTTTTACTTCCATGAAATCTCTTCCATCTATTGTTATATAAATTCAAAGGCATTCTCCTCTTGGTTTTCATTCCTTTTAATGCTATTTCTAATTCTCTGGTTCAGGTGTTTCATTATTTCTAAAGGCAAAGTTAATTCTTATATCACTGTTTAACATTGTACAGATATCCTCTACATATTTTTATCACTACATCTCTTTTGTTGATATTTTTCCCCTTCCATCATTTATGAGCAAAATTTGGTGGCCCCGGTTCTAAATCTTCTTTTCCCGATTTTTTTTTTGTGTCTATAAATATCTTGGTTTTTTAGTTTCTTTATTGTTTTTAAAATTCATTATATTCCTATTCTATGTTTCTGGGATTTTATCCTAATTTCTATATCATATCTTTATGAGGTTTTCGGTCTCTTCCGATAGCTTTCCTCGATCTTGCTTAGAAACTTTTCCACCTATATCTCGTGCTGACTCTATTACAGATATTTTAAATTACTGACCATTCCTTTTTTATCTGCTCCCATTTCCGGGTGTAGCTGGAGTGCCTATTTTGTATTGTTAAACTAAACTCAGCAAACTATTCTCTTATTAGAGAAATTTAACCAGCATATATCCTCTCTCTTTCTCTCTCTCTCTCTCTCTCTCTCTCTCTCTCTCTCTCTCTCTCTCTCTCTCTCTCTCTCTCAATTCCATTCCAGTATACATTCTGCTCGCATTAAATACTGATTCTAATATTTTGAAATAAATTTTATATACAAAATTCTTTCCTTTGAATGCCATGCCTCTCCTCGATGTCTGTTGATGGCAGTGTAGCTCTCCACCAAAAAATCTATTCAATAAAGCTGCGTGGGTACGTAAGAAGTATATGATTCATAACTAGCATACAATTATCATGTTGAATTGTGCACGGCGTATCATTGCTTATGTGTACTGGAACATTCATTCACACGAAATTAAATTTCACAACCTAAATGGCTTTCATTTTCTTACCTTGAGTTCTCTGAAGTGGAAGAATTATGGAGGAACTACCAAAATCTCCTACATTGTTTTCAATACTTTTTACTAAAATTATTACTTGATGGAAACCTCAATATATCTACACAATATTTCTCTCTATTTCGGTTCTGAGGTGTCTTATTCGTTTCAACATCTAAACATATGGATTGTCCTTTTGGTTAATTGCAATAAGGGAATCTTACATTACCTTTGATATTATTAATTGCTCCCATTTAAGAATAAAATTATATAAAAAAAATACCACTGTCTTTTTAATAACAATATTTTCCTTCTCTTGTAGTGAATGTCTTTCTTTTCTTGCTATTTAATAGTTTCCGTCATAAGATAATTTTACATTCTTACTCCTGATGCATTTAATTAACCAACATGTTCTTATTTCGTATTTTTTTTTTATTATTCCAGGATAATAGTAATCTTCTAAGCTAATATTGGCTCTAATTGGCAATGAAATAAGAAGCTTCCCCCCCCCCCCCCTGTTACTTCTTTCTAAATAAAAATTAAACATAGTCGTTGGTGAGAGAAAAAGGATTCTTCTCCTGTAATGCTTGTAAAAATATCACTTATCGCTATAGGGGTCTCCTTCTGACTGAGTTTCTTAGAGGTATTTTTCATCAAGATATGTAAAAATCAATTTTCCTATAGCACTATTGTCATGAACCGCACAAGATTCACACGTTCTTTCACTGTAACAACATTTCCGTTTTATTATATATATCGGTCTACAAGCCATGTTAACAAAACCTGTTTTATCCTGTCTTTTCATTAACTATTTTTGTGACATTCTTTTTCCGAAACCTGTTGTACAGTTGTATATAATTGGTTCACTCTCACATTGGTGACCCTTGGAGAGACCAGCTCCCTCGAGCCTGCCCCCTCACTAACTAGTCATACTGTTTGATGATTCCAGCCTCCTATACTGACACTCCGATCAACACCGCTCTGCTTTAAAGGAATGACTCACTCAAGCACCAAAGCAGATTAGGTTCTCGTGGTGATCCCAGAGGACACTTTCCCGGAAATCTACAAATTGCT
Organism: Palaemon carinicauda; assembly: GCF_036898095.1. Classification (NCBI taxonomy): domain Eukaryota; kingdom Metazoa; phylum Arthropoda; class Malacostraca; order Decapoda; family Palaemonidae; genus Palaemon; species Palaemon carinicauda. The sequence goes on along the minus strand of NC_090744.1, from coordinate 75,233,021 downwards.
TAGCAAGCAATGTGACACACCTACAGTGTACGACACCCGCAAAACATACCTCCAGGAGCTCTACACAACATAGTCACCCTCCCGTTTAGCCAAAATATTTCTGCTCTCTCAAGAACCGTTGGGGGATGTAAAGGATTTGCTCTCCTTCGGGGATGACCAGTTTAGCTCGCCTGCAACCTGCCGCAGACAGCTCTTTCATGAGGTGAACCTACTTCGTGCCCTTCGGGTAAGACGCTTACTCGATCCTTTATGTGCTATCATACCTGATGTCGATATTTTTCCCATGAAGGACTGGATGACCAAAGTCGACGATCTTATGAAAAGAAACTTTACAACCTTCAAGAATTCCATCAACATCGCCCCTCCTAATGAAGAGGACAACTATTGAACATCGACCGAAGCTGAAGTGAAATTTTTAGGATACAGACACCTACTGTATATCGTCCACCATGCGCTCACTCCCCATCCAAAGACCTCTAAAGCCAATTAATGTCATCTTCTTGGCCACATTTATGCTAATTATACTCCAGATTTTGGGGCTGCTGTGAAGAAATGTTTAGACGTTTATCAGCAAGCTAATCAGTGTGTAAGTAGGTTATCACTTGTGGCAGTGGCCTCCCATTTCACTAATCTTTATATTTTTACACGATGCAAGTACAGGCATGCAATATTTGGTACACACAGGGGCTATTCATTCGTTTTTGCCCAGGTCAGTCTTCAGGAAACAACGTAATCAGTCTATGCCTGCTGATGTCAGCCTGATAGCTGCAAAAATATCTGCAATACCCACCAACGGTTACAAACACCTCATATTATCATTTGAAAGTGTCCAATATAATAAGAAGTTTCTCCTTTTTGACATCACATTACCAACCCCAGGTGCAGATTTCCTCTCACATTTTAAACCTCTGGTTTTTGTCACTCACTGACTCGTAATCGTCGACACCTCTCTAATCTACCCCCTATAACAGCTACGCCAACCTCCTCACTTCGTACCGGCATGTTTACCATCCGTGACTTTGCCAAATGGCCAAGTTTCCTTTGAAACGATGTGTTTATGTTCACCAGATTCAGACGAGACTCAAAAAAGGAGAAATATCGCACGTTTTTACCTAGAGTAGACCAGAAATAATGAGGAACTCATGAGTAATTTCGTCTGAAATATAAAGGTATTTGATTATGAATAGAATAAATTATATAATAATATCGTTTTTGTAATAGAAGTAAAAAAAAATGGATAGAATCATAAGACATAGGATCATATTATACACATGAAGCAAAATCACTATGTCTACTCAAGATCTTTTCCTTCTGTTATACATGTATTTACAGGATCTAGCGCCAAAACTCATCTGCCTCAAAATCCCCATATCACCCATGGTCAGGAACTATATTAGAGTGGTATTGTGGTTAAGCAGAAGGCATTAAAAGGCCGAAGAACAACGGATGAAAAGTCATAAAGGGGTTCTTCTTTGCCGTGAGAATATGTCAATAAGAATATCATAAGTGTTATTATAACTTTAGAATGAAGTTTCATGAATATTCAGTAACTATTGCATAACAATAAGACATCAGTTATTAGAATATTCTTTAATAATAATAATAATAATAATAATAATAATAATAATAATAATAATAATAATAATAATAATAATAATAATAATAATAATAATAATAATAATAAGTTTTGGTAGTAAACCCTTCTTAAGACATGTTTGGTTGAGTACAATACATGCCCCAGCAGTATTAATTATATTCTCTATCTTCTCAGAGTTGAGATGATTTTCATTTCTTGATTAGTTTGTTCTGTCAGTAATTAAGCAAAAGTAATTCTTAAGGGTTAGGAAGGTTAAGGTGAGTCTTAGTCGAGTGTATAATATAAAATTCAAAATTTAGGTAAAAAACAGTTAACAACAAAGTATTTGCAGAGAATCATCTCCATTCCTCAGTCTGTAGTGGAATAAGTGAAACGATGCTGATAACGTCCTTTTAATTTAATGGTAATGGTGGCTGGTTGAGAGAGGCAGCGGATTTACACTGGCCACCTTCAGTGCCGTGGGCGGAGCAGGTATTGACGTGAGCAGCACGTCGAAATTTCATTGTCTTAGCAGCTGATTCAAAGCCAGGTTGTCTTCTTGTTCAATCATAGGAGGTGAGTCACAATATTGCTCTGCAACAGTTAGGCTCTGATCTGCATGAACGCTCCCCGGGATGGACTTCGTGTTAGACGAGCTGTTTGGCAGCTGACCAGAGTGTCACCTTGTCTAACTCCTTTTCTCTATTGACAATTTTTCACTAAAATTTTATAGTTTTCAGATTGCTGTAATAACCGTATCTCCAAGTGTTACAGCATAAGTATAATTTATTACAAGTCCTTGATATTTTTTTATTACGGTCAAGGTGTTCTTTATATGCCACGCATATGGGTTTGACATTTTCCCATTAGCTGGTTAATAGCACAGATAGGGTCAGTTGTTGAATATCCGCTTCTAAAATCTGTCTGCTCTCTTGGCTGATTAAAGTCTAGCTTTTTGTTTCCACTTTGCCTAATATGATCATTGTAATTTTATTTTTATATATATTACTGAGAGTAAACTTATTGGGTGGTAATTTTCCAGGTCTCTCTCTCTCTCTCTCTCTCTCTCTCTCTCTCTCTCTCTCTCTCTTTTTGTGAAACAATAGAAGTATATTTTTTTTCCAATTTAAAGGTATAGAGCAGTGTAGCAAAGTTTTAGCGTAAAGTTCATTGAAATTTACTAATATGATATATCCTCTTACTATTAATGAATTATTTTTTGGCCCGTCTCCTTCTTTACCTCTTTTCATTATTTTTTTGGATTTCTTTATTTCTGCTGTTACTTGCAGTAAAGGATCCGGTATTAGAATAGTTCTATTAGCAAAGTTATTTCTAATATCACTATCATACGGCTTTGTATAAAAATCCTCATCAATTTACGTCAATCCATATTTTTTGTTAATATATCTATTTTCATCCGTTGAAGCAAATATTTGTTGGCAACCTATTTCACCCTATTTCAAGTGTTCTTTACATAAACTTGATGCTTCTTCCTTTCTTTAGTGTTTCCTCAATTTTTGTCTGATTGCATTTACGAAATTTTTTTTTATTAGTTTTTTGGTCCTTTCTGGTAGTTTTCCTTGGCCACATTTAGAAAGTGTGTGACCGATCTCTTGCACTGAATCCAGTACGAATTTTTGAAATTACTGTTCATTTCTTTCATGACTGCTTTCATTTAGTTTTGTAGCGGGGAGTACCTATTTTGTATTGCTAAACTGAACTTGTCATATCTGATTATTTTTACAGGAATGATTATTTTTTCGCTAGCATTGGTATTTTTATTTCTTTCTTTAGGTCTAGAAAAAAACGTGATTTCTCAAAATTTTATGGTCGCTTGACTTTTATTCGTTTAACGCTGTTACATCCCTAGTTATATTCAGCTTTACAGTGAATTTATATGAAAACTATTTCACTATTCTTTATTAAATTTTGGTTTCTCCATGTCCATTTTTATACTTTATGAGTAAAATTTTTTCATGTTAATCATATTTTTTTCCTTTTTTTCTTTTTTTTCTTTACAGGATATCATACAAACATGTCTTTTTTGTTGCTTCTATTAGCAACATAATATTTACCTACAGCTGTTTTCTCTCCCTCTTTGTACCTACTTTACAGAAAAATTACCCAAGACTAAAGGAAATAGTCCTATATTTTTATGATATCTCCATATGTTTAAAAAATGGTTCTCTTTCCTCTCCTGTAGTGGATAATGTTGGGGCATACGTTTGACTTCTCTTTATTCCATAATTTTTATTCAAATTGATCAATCCTTTAATTTTATCGCTGATACCAAAAGGTTCTTCTGACACATGTACAAATTTTATTAATAAGAAACCCACTCCATTTTCGTTGTTCCTTTCATGTCCTCTAAGGCAAAAGATATGGCTCTCTTTTAACTCAATAAGAAATTTCCTAACTATTAAAATCTCAGTCAATCCCATTAAATCCTAACTAATTCATTTTAGCTCTCTTAAGTAACAACAAGTTCTTCTTCCCTACACTGGGTCCCGATATTGTATGTTGCGAAGTTCAATTTGCTAAGATGGCTTTATCTACTCCAATCACACATACATTTATGTATATATATATATATATATATATATGCACACATATATCTATCTATTTGTCTATCTCTCTCTCTCTCTCTCTCTCTCTCTCTCTCTCTCTCTCTATATATATATATATATATATACATATACATATATATATATATATATATATATATTACAGGCAAACTGTGTAACCGGGCATTTCACGAAAGGCCTAAAAATTTCAGGCATTTCGTGAAATGACTGATACACTTGGGGATTTCGAGAAAGGACTAAAATTTAGTGTTTATTATTACACACTTTGCCTAATAGAATTCAGGCTAACTGTGTAATTCTGGTATTTGTTTCCAAACACCACTTTTATGTGGTTTTAAGTATATATGGGTGTTGACACGGATTCTTATACACTGAAAGATGGTTTTGAATATTTTTGTTATAATTAGTATTGATTTATATAATTTTCATATATTTCATTTCCATATAAATTGTAGCCAGAGTTGTTTCA
>NC_090744.1:75220891-75223391 GCF_036898095.1 Palaemon carinicauda | reverse complement strand
ATTGAGGGATGAAGGAATATCAATTCCTACCCTGTCCCTGATGTTGAAAAATATTTTTTTTTTCACTTTGGGTATTCTGTATTTTAGTTGCATAAGATATAAGAAGAAATGAGTGGAATTATTCAAATAATATTGTATACATTTTTACATGCAATATTTCATTTTTTATTTTTTTTGTAAAAGATATGTTATCTTATAAGGAGATTTATATTTATATATATATAATATATATATATAAATATATATATGCATATATATAATATGTATATATATATATATATATATATGTATATATATATATATATATATACATATATATATATATATACATATATATATATATATATATATACGCAATTAATTCTAATAGCCAAGCCCTCTCCATCATAAGGCTCAATACTACACAGTATTCTAGAAGTTTTATTCCAGCTGTTACCAAGTTGTGGAATGATCTACCTAATCGGGTAGTTCAATCAATAGAACTTCAAAAGTTCAAAGTTGGAGCAAATGTTCTTATGTTGACTAGGCTAACGTGAGTCTTTTTATAGTTTATATATGAAATATCTGTTTTTGACTTTAATAGTTTATATAGAACATATCTGTTTTGACGCTGTTACTGTTTTTAGAATAATATATTGTTAATTTATTCTCATCATTTATTTATTTCCTTATTTCCTTTCCTCACTGGGGCACTTTTTCCCTGTTGGAGCCCTTGGGCTTATAGCATTTTGCTTTTCCAACTAGGGTTGTAGCTTGGCTAGTAATAATAATGAAAATAATAATAATATATGTATATATTATATATATATATATATATATATATTCCATTATCACTGAGGAAAAAGCAATTAAAATTTCTCTTATTTTTCAATTCATAGTCATATGACTGTTATTTCGATTTGGTACAATATTGAAAAAAGTAAATTATGCCTCCCACGTTTTCCATATCTAAGTAAATAGTTCTTAATCTATACATCCTTCTGAAGGGAATTGATAAATGTTGGGATAAACGGCTGCGCCTAACATTGAATGATTAATTAGGAAGGGGCACTTGAGTCATCAGTTGTTTGCTGAGCTTCTCTCATGGTTAATGTATCCCTCTTGAGAGCTTACAGAGGCTGATTAATGAATATGGGAAACATTTTGCTAATGATAATCGGTTATTCGCACTACCAAGGAAGCCGAGATTAGTTTCCATTCTATCTAAAATAGCTAAAAGTAGATATCATAGAATGTTAAATGATTTTACAGATTTTGGGGGTAAAAAGGAAATTGAATAGATTTGGAACAGTGTAATATTCTGGGCTTTTGGAGATCATTGAAAAAACATCAAAAGGGAAAAATTAAAACAGTAGACATCGGAAAAAGTAACTGTCATGATTTTCGTTGATCAATTTCAAACCTATGCATCATATTAACATATTATTTCATGAAAATCCGACGAAAAAATCTATATATATTTAATGGAAAAACTATTTAATTTAGACATGGAAAATAAAAGTGATCGGTAAATAAACTAGCTTATGATATCCACTTTTTTACGTAATATATTGGTGATAATTGGAATAAGTAATATGGCTTTACGCCCAAATAGTTTGTTGAATATTTAAATAAAATTCTTAAAAATAAAAAGTATTTTAAGAAAATAATTAGTGAATTTAGACGGATTATGAATTTCAATGAAAATTTATTTGTTAAAATAGTATCAAATATTGAATTGGTACTATTGACATTCTGAAATAAGATTACCTTGCCATATATATATATATATATATATATGATATATATATATATATACTGTATATGATATATATGATATATATATATATATATATGTGTGTGTGTATATATATATAACAATTATATATATATATATATATATGTATATATATGTATATATATATATATATATGTATATATATATATATATACAGTATATATATATGTATATTCATATATATATATATATATATATATATATATATATATATATAGATAGATAGATAGATAGATAGATAGATAGATACATACATACATACATCCATACATATATATATATATATATATACATGTATATATTATTAATATATTATAGATAGATAGATAGATAGATACATACATACATACATACATCCATACATATATATATAATATATATACATGTATATATATATATATATATAGATAGATAGATAGATACATACATACATACATACATATATATATATATATATATATACATGTATATATATATATATATATATAATATGTTGAAATTCTGTTTAGTACCTGCCATGCCTAATCTGGGCCGGAGTGTCCTCCATATACTATCAGAGTGAGGGCGAGTGCACACCTCCGCCTGGGAGTGAGTAGCGTTTGGGGCGGGGGGTGGGGGGTGAGGGGGTGGGGGGGGGGTGGGGGGGTGGGGGGGGAGTAATGTCCTAATTCTTGTATGCAGATATGTGTTGTACGTCAAGGTAAATAAATTCTAATATCATGA
>NC_090744.1:75210891-75213391 GCF_036898095.1 Palaemon carinicauda | reverse complement strand
TACAATCTTTTATACATAGTTTAATTAATTCTATTAAAGTGTGTTTGGAGAATGGTAGATTCAATTGTCTATTATCTAATGTTTCAGATAAAAATTCCAACATGTCATCAATAGGTACTTTTGTGAATAGTGAGACTACATCAAAACTGACAAGCCTACAGGTACTGTTAATCTGTACTTCATTCAGTTTGTTAATCAAGTCTACATTATTTTTTATATTTGAATATGAAATGGTGCCAACTAAAGGATTGAGGATATTCACAAGGTACTTAGATAATTTATATGCTGCTGAACCTACAGAGCTAATTATTGGCCTAGCTGGATAATTTGGCTTATGAGTTTTAATAGTTCCATACATATATGGCAATGTTGGTGATATTGTACAAACCTTTTTTATCAGATCTTCATTCCCTATTAATAACTCTTTCACTTTTTTGTTGTAACTACTATTCACAAACTCAATTGGATTCTTTCTTAATTCCATGTATGTGTTTTCATCGCTCAAGAGGTTTTCCACTTTTTCTATATAATCATTTTTATTTAAGATTACCAGTGCTCCAGATTTATCGGCTTTTGTCAACTTAATATTTCTATCTTGCTTCAATTCGGCAATTGCTCTCTTGAATCTTTTTGGGCAACTTGGAACCACTGGTTTTTTTCATATTGCTGTATATAATACCCTTAATCATATTTACTTCTTCTACGGAAATATCACTGAATTTTTCCAGGTTATACACTCCATTTGTAATTTCTACACTATTCACTGCACTTGATGACATAGAGAAATTTAAACCGTATCCCAAGGCACACTTCACATTTTTATCTAGAATTTTATTTGACAAATTAACCACACATTCTGGATTAACGTTTGTAGTCCACGGGCTACTTTCTATCAATGCATTGAGTTTCGTGTCATGCTTTTGTTTGAGTTTTCTATACACTTTTTCGTTCATTTCTTCATAGCAGAAACCTCGAAGTGGGTCTTTCCAATCCGTTGGTATTGAGTCTTCAAAATGTCTCCTTTTTCTTGTTAGGTCTTCAAACGCTCTTCGGTTTTTAATTTTCATTAAGTTTATATGCTTTTCTAATATACTTCTCTGTATATCACCAAATGGTTGATCTTCTATTTCCAATAGGGATTTCGTTATCATGCATTTCGGAATGACTTGTTCCTCCCAGCATTCACGAAAAAACCGTAGGTGTTCTTTAGTAGTATGGGCGCGTGAGAGGGCGTCTGTAAATTCTCTAATAATATATACCAAGATAGGGAAAGTCGTACAGAAAGTATTTTCATTTTCCCTGTGGTTTTTCTGCAACTGAGCATCACGTTTTCCTGTGATTTTTACGCATAAATGGATACCACGTACTCCTTCCAGACTTTCTGTACGACTTTCCCTATCTTGGTATATATTATTAGAGAATTTACAGACGCCCTCACACGCGCCCATACTACTAAAGAACACCTGCGGTTTCTTCGTGAATGCTGGGAGGAACAAGTCATTCTGAAATGCATGATAACGAAATCCCTATTGGAAATAGAAGATCAACCATTTGGTGATATACAGAGAAGTATATTAGAAAAGCATATAAATTTAATGAAAATTAAAAACCGAAGAGCGTTTGAAGACCTAACAAGAAAAAGGAGACATTTTGAAGACTCAATACCAATAAAAGTGGAAAACCTCTTGAGCGATGAAAACACATACATGGAATTAAGAAAGAATCCAATTGAGTTTGTGAATAGTAGTTACAACAAAAAAGTGAAAGAGTTATTAATAGGGAATGAAGATCTGATAAAAAAGGTTTGTACAATATCACCAACATTGCCATATATGTATGGAACTATTAAAACTCATAAGCCAAATTATCCAGCTAGGCCAATAATTAGCTCTGTAGGTTCAGCAGCATATAAATTATCTAAGTACCTTGTGAATATCCTCAATCCTTTAGTTGGCACCATTTCATATTCAAATATAAAAAATAATGTAGACTTGATTAACAAACTGAATGAAGTACAGATTAACAGTACCTGTAGGCTTGTCAGTTTTGATGTAGTCTCACTATTCACAAAAGTACCTATTGATGACATGTTGGAATTTTTATCTGAAACACTAGATAATAGACAATTGAATCTACCATTCTCCAAACACACTTTAATAGAATTAATTAAACTATGTATAAAAGATTGTAAATTGGAATTCATTGGGAGATTTTATGCACAAACTTTTGGTATGGCTATGGGAAACCCTTTATCCCCAGTATTGAGCATTCTATATATGGAATTTTTTGAAAGCAGAATATTAAATAACATCATACCTAATAATGTAAAATGGTTTCGATATATTGATGACATAATATGTGTGTGGCCAGGAAATGAAAATTTAGATAACTTTTTTCTTAGATTGAATAGTTTGGTACCATCAATAAATTTTACTATGGAGCTGGAGAATAATTGTACCCTACCTTTTTTGGACTGTCGCATACATAGATGTAATAATAG
>NC_090744.1:75198391-75200891 GCF_036898095.1 Palaemon carinicauda | reverse complement strand
AATTAGGTGACCTAAAGTATGATGGGACGTTCTCCTTCTTTGCAGAAAACCACTGGACTTGTAATGCTGGCATAACAAATGTATGGAATATCATAAAAGCTAAGGATCAAGATAAATAAAAAAAAAAAGACGGAGATGATAAGACGGAGTATGCAACTGAAGAACAAATATCATTGGAAGGAGAAAGGATTAATCGGTACAGTCATTCAAGTATTTGGGAACTACTATGCATATATTGGCCCTGTCCAATTGATTTTCGCTGATAAAATCGTAACAAAACATCGGATATGGCTCACATGTTGGAAATAGGTATCTGAAGCCACAGCCTAGTGGGCAAAAATATGCAATAATGTATAATGTGAATAATAAAGGCACTTACCAGAGTAAATATAAGAAATTGAAAGGGTAACTTAACTAATTTTAGACGCACCCAGAGAGAGAGGCTAGTTGTAACGTGAACTATGACAACAAACGTAATACCCAGTAAACTTTCCATTCACAATAGTAAACACGCCGATAACAGGCGGAGGACAGCACACCATTCATACATCAAAACCAATCTGGACTGGAGTGAATAGTAACTACGTCATACTACAGTAGAGTATCAATGAGTGTGAGGGCCTTCAATAATGACGTATACATAGTCTCTCTTTAGGTGCGTCTAAATTTAGCTAAGTTACCCTTTTAATTTTTTAGATTTACTCTGATAAGTGCCTTTATTATTCACATTAGATATTACTGCATATTTTTGCCAATTAGGCGGTGGCTTCAAATGCCTATTTCCAAAATGTAGCCCTTAACCGATGATTTGGTAGGATTTTATCAACGAATATCAATTGGACACGGCCCTGAAATGCATAGTAATAGTATGATGTGTAATACAGAATCATTAGTGCTAGAGTTTAATGTTATACAAGAGCTACATTATGTAAAACTTGGAATCAAATGGTCTGCAGTTACATATATAAATCCGGATATGTATCAGTTTTGGTACTGCATGTGATTCATGCACGCTGGTATATATATATATATATATATAGTATCTGACTGGCCGGGTTTAGAACCCTGGTCCAAGTTACTTGTATGACAGCGAACTTACCACTTACCCAACAAGAAAGATAAATGTCAATGACAATTCTTCTGTACATAAACCTGTCGAATTCAGATTTTTTGTTCTAAAAATTGAAATCATCTTATCTTCACCATCGTATTCAATTGGTAGTTTGTAACTTGGCATTTGATTAATGATAAATTTTTCACATTTAAAGGTGTTTTTCAAATTTCAAACAAGTCATATATTTGAATACATTAAATTATGGATTCTCTTAACGACCTCGGGATCAGAGCCTCAACCGAAATCACTCAAAGACTATAGTATTTGACCTGGCGTGTTTCGAACCCTGAGAAAATGACAGTGTGGGATGAAACTAAACGATCATAAACAGACGGAAGGGAAGGATATGTATGAGGCATTCATTTTGCAGTGTACTAATAACGGTTGAAGATGGTGATGACGATGATGAGTATGTATGTGTATATATATATATATATATACATATATATATATATATATATACATGTATATATATATATATATATACATATACACGTACATACATATATATATATATATATATATGTATATATATATATATATATATACAGAATATATATATATATATATATATATATATTCATATATACATATATATATATATATATACATACATATATATATATACATATATATCTATATATATATATATATATATATATTTATAATCCATCGTGTTCTCATCCTCCCCCTGCTTTCTGTTATTCTTTTATTATATCCATTTTCTGCCATTTTCATTACATCTGATGCCAAGTCCATTTTATTTTTTTCCCTACATTTTATTGGAATATACTCCACTCTAGTTTGTTTTTCTATCCATATTTCTCTTTTTCTGTCCTACTATTATTTCATCATCAATATCATCAGTTTTTTCATAGCTGTAACTGGCATTTGTTTCTAAGTCCTTAGTAAGATTCCAAAGGTTCTATTCATAACTCAATACTGGTCACATCATCTGATTAAATACAGTTCATTTAAGAAAGAGATGCATTTTACATTGCGTAAACTTTGTTTTCTTTACCAAAGAATCTCCATTCCATGTTTATCCTTGTTTCAATTTCGGCCTCATTTCCAGGGAAAACATCTACTGTATGTGCTAAGTATGTACAGTATATTCATTGAAAATCCTTAAAGGTTTGTTCAAAACCCCTATTTTCGACGACCCAGAGGACGACTACGACTCCGATTCTGACGATTCCTACAACGACTCCTTTAGTCCTATTCATTTCTTTTCTTCGAGTTTGATAAGCAGAAGGAAAATTCTAAGTTTAATACCCTTACTGACCTATACGGTCAACTTTTTTAGGTGATGGCTATGTCTATGGCTTATAACCATTGCATGGGAGAGAAATGAAGACCTCACCAAATATAATCTCTGAGAATAAT
>NC_090744.1:75185891-75190891 GCF_036898095.1 Palaemon carinicauda | reverse complement strand
GAAACAGTATATTAAGAGATCTGAGTTCCTACCATACAAAATAGCCTATAAATTTTGGGGGAAATACAAATAAAGTATCGAGAGTGAATGGACATATATATATATATATATATATAAGAATTTCCTTACTTTCATTAATTTAGCCTAGTGTTCTTTTAATTATAAAAAAAAAATTCTGAAGATCTTTTTCCATTTTGTTTACACTCTTTTTTTTAGGGAATTCTTTCTTCCTTTCAGTATTTAAAATGTTCTCCCTAAAATTAATTTTGTATCATATAAAGAACTTCATTACTTTCTGTAATGCGTAGAACAGATGGAGATGGTGGAGAAGGATCGGACTGGACTTGCAATAGTAAATTAGGTGACCTAAAGTATGATGGGATGTTCTCCTTATTTGCAGAAAACCACTGGACTTGTAATGCTGGCATAACAAATGTATGGAATATCATAAAAGCTAAGGCTCAAGATAAATAAAAAAAAAAAGAAGACGATGATAAGACGGAGTATGCAACTGAAGAACAAATATCATTGGAAGGAGAAAGGATTAATCGGTACAGTCATTCAAGTATTTGGGAACTACTATGCATATATTGGCCCTGTCCAATTGATTTTCGCTGATAAAATCGTAACAAAACATCGGATATGGCTCACATGTTGGAAATAGGTATCTGAAGCCACAGCCTAGTGGGCAAAAATAGCAATAATGTATAATGTGAATAATAAAGGCACTTACCAGAGTAATATAAGAAATTGAAAGGGTAACTTAACTAATTTTAGACGCACCCAGAGAGAGAGGCTAGTTGTAACGTGAACTATGACAACAAACGTAATACCCAGTAAACTTTCCATTCACATAGTAAACACGCCGATAACAGGCGGAGGACAGCACACCATTCATACATCAAAACCAATCTGGACTGGAGTGAATAGTAACTACGTCATACTATAGTAGAGTATCAATGAGTGTGAGGGCCTTCAGTAATGACGTATACATAGTCTCTCTTTAGGTGCGTCTAAATTTAGCTAAGTTACCCTTTTAATTTTTTAGATTTACTCTGATAAGTGCCTTTATTATTCACATTAGATATTACTGCATATTTTTGCCAATTAGGCGGTGGCTTCAAATGCCTATTTCCGAAATGTAGCCCTTATCCGATGATTTGGAAGGATTTTATCAACGAATATCAATTGGACACGGCCCTGAAATGCATAGTAATAGTATGATGTGTAATACAGAATCATTAGTGCTCGAGTTTAATGTTATACAAGAGGTACATTATGTAAAAGTTGGAATCAAATGGTCTGCAGTTACATATATAAATCAGGATATGTATTAGTTTAGGTACCGCATGTGATTCATGCACGCTGGTATATATATATATATATATATACTTATGTGTATATATATAAATATATAAATATATATATATATATATATGTATATATATATACATATATATATATATATATATATAAAATATGCATACATATATATATATATATATATATCCATATATATATATATATATATAGTATCTGACTGGCCGGGTTTCGAACCCTGGTCAAAGTTACTTGTATGACAGCGAACTTACCACTTACCCAACAAGAAAGATAAAAGTCAATGACAATTCTTCTGTATATAAACCTGTCGAATTCAGATTTTTTGTTCTAAAAATGAAATCTCTATCTTCACCATCGTATTCAATTGGTAGTTTGTAACTTGGCATTTGATTAATGATAAATTTTGCACATTTAAAGGTGTTCTCAAATTTCAAACAAGTCATATATTTAGATACATTAAATTATGGATCTCTTAACGACCTCGGGATCAGAGCCTCAACAGATATCACTCAAAGACTATAGTATATGACCTGGCGTGTTTCGAACCCTGAGAAAATGACAGTGTGGGATGAAACTAAACGATCATAAACAGACGGAAGGGGAAGAATATGTATGAGGCATTCATTCTGCAGTGTACTAATAACGGTTGAAGATGGTGATGACGATGATGAGTATGTATGTGTATATATATATATATATATATGATATATATATATATATACATACATACATATATATATATATATATATACGTACATATATATATATATATGTATATATATATATATACAGAATATATATATATATATATATATGTATGTATATATATATATATATATATACATACATACATACATATATATATACATATATATATGTATATATATATATATATATACATATATATATATATATATTCATAATCCATCGTCTTCTCAACCTCCCCCTGCTTTCTGTTATTCTTTTATTATATCCATTTTCTGCCATTTTCATTACATCTGATGCCAAGTCCATTTTATTTTTTTTTCCTACATGTTATTGGAATATACTCCACTCTAGTTGTTTTTTCTATCCATATTTCTCTTTTTCTGTCCTACTATTATTTCATCATCAATATCATCAGTTTTTTCATAGCTGTAACTGGCATTTGTTCTAAGTCCTTAGTAAGATTCCAAAGGTTTTATTCATAACTCAATACTGGTCACATCATCTGATTAAATACAGTTCATTTAAGAAAGAGATGCATTTTACATTGCGTAAACTTTGTTTTCTTTACCAAGAATCTCCATTCCATGTTTATCCTTGTTTCAATTTCGGCCTCATTTCCAGGGAAAACATCTACTGTATGTGCTAAGTATGTACAGTATATTCATTGAAATCCTTATAGGTTTGTTCAAAACCCCTATTTTCGACGACCCAGAGGACGACTACGACTCCGATTCTGACGATTCCTACAACGACTCCTTTAGTCCTATTCATTTCTTTTCTTCGAGTTTGATAAGCAGAAGGAAAATTCTAAGTTTAATACCCTTACTGACCTATACGGTCAACGTTTTTAGGTGATGGCTATGTCTATGGCTTATAACCATTGCATGGGAGAGAAATGAAGACCTCACCAAATATAATCTCTGAGAATAATCACGGCTACGTCCACAAAGAAGATTGCAGATTAACGGTGTAAATGGGAACTATGCTACAACGAATGATGTTAGTGTCTCCCCTGGTCATACTAATTACGAGGTGTAGTTGTCTTCTGAGTGTCATCAAACTAACACCCCAAAGAGAAAGGACAGAAAAGTAAAAAGAACCTAAAGACACAGAAAACAAGAGGGCTCTAATAGCAGCCTGTTTTAATGTTAGAAAATCACATCACTCTGGAAAGAAAGTTAATATAGGGAGAGAACAGAAAAGAGTAAAGTTATAAATATTAAGGCTTAGTAAAGTCAGGAGTTGGTTGTTCTTTCGCATCAACAGAAAGAACTTCCATATATTTGATAGGACAGAATACCTGAAGAGGTATGGTGTGATGTTAGGCAAATTTATTGAGCCATGTTGCATAGGCTATTTGGTATATATCTGATAGGATTTTGTTGTTATGGGTAAAAAGTCCATCATACAATATATGCATAATACAAGAAGATGATGTTGACCTGGTTTATCTAGGGTTAAATCAAGCAAGCGTAAAAAGCTGAAAATAAGAATATGATTACACCAAATAGGACACTGAAGTTATTGAAAACAGAAGAAATGAATTACAAATACAATGCAATTATAAAATAAATAAATATGACCATCTTAAGAATGAGGCCCAGTGTTCCAGCATGGTCAGCAAATGTGGTATAATCTGGGAAAAGCAATATGAGAGGGTAATAAAATACTACAACAACAGAAAGGAGATATAGGTGTGAATGAATGAGAAATATCATGATGATAGTGGATGGAAGTAGCCAAAAATAAGGTGAAAACTGAGATACATATGGAGCTTTGAATACAACTATTAAGAGGGAATGCATATAAGCAAAGGACGGATAGGAATTGAGAGAAGGTGGAAGCTTTGGATGGTAAGATGAACAGACAAAGTATAACAGAGTGAAGAAAATTCCTCAAAAGAGAAACATCAGAAATGGTATGAAAAGGTGGATAAAACTATAGCAATTGAATCCAAAGAGATATTGGAGAGATACGAGATATATTGGAGAAATGTTAATTAATGACAGAGTAGAAACATTTGTCTTGAATGACAATGGAAAGGGACAAAGTATAATGAGATCCGAGATAGAGACTGCTTTAAAACAAATTAAAAGTTGTAAAACATCAGGTGTTCATGAAATAGCAGCAGAGTAAGTTTGAAAGGTTTTATTCATGAGTCAATTCAGGTGGATTATCTCATCAAATACTTTTCTTTTAAGAAAGAGCTGCTCTACTTTTCTAATGCTTTTTTTTCTTTCTTTTTTACCCAAAAGCCCCTCCAAACTCTGTTTATCCTCGATTTCATATCAGCCTCATGTCCAGGGAAAACACATTGTCTGTGCTAAGTATGTACAATATATTCATTAACGACTTCTAAAGGTTTGTTCATGACCTCTATTGGAATGCATTGGAGAATTATTTATTGATAACAGAGTAGAAAAACTTGACTTGAATGACATAGAAAGGTAACAAATATAATGAATTCAGAGGTAGAGGCAGTTTAAAAAGAATAAAATGTTGTCAAAAAACAGGTGTTCATGAAATAGCAGTAGATATGTCGGTAGCTCTAGGAAAGTACTTCATAAATATGTAGGTATTACAGGGAATATATCAAGACGGAGAGCCTGTACACATATGTATAGATATGACAATACCAGGGACATTTGAATGCAATCAACACTACACTATCAATATCATGAGTCATATAAAAACAATATTGAGATTTGTCCTTAAACAGAATAAGAAATAAGATAATTCCAGACATTAGCCATAAACAATGTGATTGACAAAGGGACAAGAAATACAATTTCTATTTTGAAAGTGTTCATGAGGAGAAATATAAAAGTGAAAACGGATTTGTATATCTGTCTTGTTGACTATGAAGAGTCTTTAGATAAGGTTACTCATGTAGATCCTATAAGAATACTAGAACAGATGACTATCGTTGGCCAACTCTGAGATGATAAAAA
>NC_090744.1:75163391-75175891 GCF_036898095.1 Palaemon carinicauda | reverse complement strand
TCATAAAAAATCTGTATTACAAATCAATCACATTAGCGTTAGAAACGCTTGGCACACATGTCTGAACTTATGCGAGGTTCACCTTTGAAGGAAGGAACAGTCTATATGGGCACTTGGTGCCCTCATTTTAGTTTGTAGTACAGTATGTACCTACACACTCACCCTGGACTTAATCGTCCCAATTAAGACCACTGTTCCTCGCAGAGTTAAACAGTAGGGTTAACTACACGACCCACTGCTACCACAGATCTCTTAAGTTCCTCTACTTGCTTCGCATAGTGGCGAAAGAACACCCTGGAAGATTTCCAGCCCGTGTATGACCGGAGATGTTCAAAATCCATACAATTAAAGAAATTTAGGGATGAGGCAACTTTCCTCGGATCGTGACCTGCGGGTGTACTGTCAGGATCCGCTCTGCGAATAAAATATGTCATTTTCGCTCTGAGTTGATTCAGAGATAAATTTGAGCCTGATGTTTCTCCCCTGAATAGTTGACTACCCTTGAAGTCTGAAGTTCTACGAAGATAGACCTTTAGGCATTCTACTGGACATAGAGATGCATCTTCTTTCAGAGGGCAGATTCTCCAGGGACCCCACCTGTTGGTGGGTAACTCATTCTTGGCGAGAAACGTAGGATCCGGAAACAGGTTCAGCTCCCCCCCATCCAGGAACTGAACACGACCTGCCTCTCTCGAGAGGGCTACGATCTCACTAACCCTGGCCCCGGACGCGAGTGCAAATAGGAAAATAAC
The DNA here is from genome assembly GCF_036898095.1 of Palaemon carinicauda. NCBI lineage: Eukaryota > Metazoa > Arthropoda > Malacostraca > Decapoda > Palaemonidae > Palaemon > Palaemon carinicauda. Next base: position 75,175,139 of record NC_090744.1, on the reverse strand, counting down.
TTTTTGCGTTAAATCCTTTAACGCACATTCTTCATTGCTCAACAGGGAGGCGAAATGAAGAACTTTGTCTAAAGACCATGAAATGGGCTTTGGAGGTGCTGAAGGTCTGAGCCTAGCGCAGGCTTTCGGAACTTTATTAAAGATCTCGTTACCTAGGTCGATCTGGAAGGCAAATAAAATGGGTCTCATCAAAGCCGATTTACATACTGAAATCGTGTTAGCTGCCAATCCTTGGCCATGGAGGTGGATGAAGAAAGATAAGCAGAAGTCTGTTGAGATCTCCTGCGGATTCTTTGCCTTTACAAAGGCCACCCACTTTCTCCAAGATGACTCATATTGCCTTCTAGTCGATTTGCACTTGTATTCCTCTAGGAAGTCTATGCTAGCTCTCGAAATCCCGAAACGCTTTCTCACCGCTAGGGCGAGAAAATCATGAGCTGCAGGGTCTGGGTTTTCTGTAATGAAGCGCAGACAGTCGACTTCTGGACTCGCTGGGTCAGAACTGGATGTGGTAGCGGCACGAACTTCATCTGTAGTTCCAACGCCAAGGGGAACCACATACTGTTCGCCCACTTGTGGGCCACTATTGCCGCTACCCCCCTTGAAGGATCTCAGTTTGTTGAGGACCCTCAACAGAAGGTTGTGAGGAGGGAACAGATAAATCCTGGACCACCTGTTCCAGTCGAGGGACATTGCGTCCACTGCTTCCGCTAAGGGGTCCTCGTACGGGGACACGTACAGGGGCAACTTCTGTTGTCTTTCGTCGTAAAGAGGTCTATTTGCAGTTCTGGGACTTGATTCAGAATGAAGGAAAATGATCCTGCGTCTAAGGACCATTCCGACTCTATCGGTGTGAACCTGGATAGAGCGTCCGCTGTCACATTGCGGACTCCTTGAAGGTGAACTGCCGACAGGTACCACTTCTTCTTTTCTGCCAATCGGAAAATGGCTAACATCACTTGGTTGAGAGGTGGTGACCTCGACCCTTGTCGATTCAAACATCTCACAACCACCTCGCTGTCTGTCACCAATCTTATGTGTGGATCGAGTGACGCGGGGAGACTTTCTTTAAGGTAAGGAGCACTGCCATAGCTTCTAGAAAGTTTATATGAGAGGTCTGAATAGCTTGGACCAAGTCCCCTGGACTTTTTTCCGATGAGAGTGACCTCCCCATCCCTCCTTTGAGGCGTCTGAGTGAATCGTCATCGACGGGGGAGGTGGCTGAAGAAGAACCGACTTCTTTAGATGTCTGGCTTGGGACCAAGGTCTGAGAAGAGTACGTAGCCGAGGCGGCACTGGTCTTCTCAGGTCTCTTCGCGCGTTTGATGCATACCTTCTCCAAACTCCGGTTGCATCCTTTAGCTGTGCTCTTAGCACTGGGTCTGTCACTGAAGCAAACTGGAGAGAGCCTAGTACCCTCTCCTGTTCGCGTCTTGATATCCTTTTGGAATCTAGAAGTCTCTTGACAGAGCCCGCTATCTCCTTCCTTTCTTCATTGGGATGGAGAAACTGTGTGACAAAAGGTCCCAGTGGATTCCCAGCCACTGGAACTTTTGGGATGGAGAAAGTCGAGACTTTTTCGTGTTGATCTTGAAGCCTAGGTACTCTAGGAACTGGATCACCTGACTGGAAGCTTGTAAGCATTCGGTCTCGGATGCTGCCCACACCAGCCAGTCGTCCAGGTAGGCTACTACCTGAATTCCCTTTAGGCGTAATTGTTTGAGAAGCTGCGCTCGCAAGCTTCGTGAAAATCCTTGGGGCTATGTTTAGCCCGAATGGCATGGCTCTGAAGGCGTACAGTTTCCGTTGTAGCCTGAACCCTAGGTAGGGGGAGAGTCGACGGCTGATTGGGATGTGCCAATAGGCGTCTGACAAGTCTATAGAGACTGAGTATGCCCTCTTGGGCAGTAAGGTCCTTATGTGTTGCAGTGTTAGCATCTTGAATTTGCAATTCACTATGAACTTGTTGAGTGGTGACAAGTCCAGAATGACTCTGAGCTTTTCCGAGTCTTTCTTGGGAACACAAAACAGCCTCCCTTGGAATTTGATGGACTTCACCTTTCGGATCACATTTTTCTCCAACAGTTCTTGAACGTACTCCTCCAAAATGGGGGTGAGTGTTGGAAAAACCGAAGGCATGGGGGTGGAGTGCTGTACCAGCTCCAACCCAGTCCATTCTTGAGTAGGCTTTGGCCCAGGGATCGAAGGTCCAGCGATCCCAAAATTTCATTAGTCTCCCTCCTACGGTATCATTTCACTTGGACTGCCGTCCTGAGGTCTTGCCTCCTTGACCACGACCACCTCTGAATCCCCTTCCCCTTGAGGGGCGCCTAGACAAGCTCTGGCTGCTCCTCTAGGCTTTGCACGAAAGGAAGAAGACTGTCCTTCGAACGTTGGGGTGAATGTGGTTGACTGACCTGGCACAGCCTGGGGTACCCACTGAAAAGTAGTCGGGGTTTGTGCCACCATCTGGGGCACTGGAGGCAAAGGCAATTGCAGTTGCTGTTGCTGTCTATAAGGCTTGGCTGGCCGAGATGGTAGCCTAGTCCTCATATTCTTCCTCTTTGGTTGAGGACCCTCATCCGGGGAAGATTTTCTTTTGATAGCCAGGCCCCACTTCTGGAGAAGGTTTCTATTCTCCACGGCGGCCTTATCAACAACCTCTTTGACCACATCGGTAGGGAAAAGGTCTTTTCCCCAAATGTTGGAGGATATTAACTTCCTTGGCTCGTGTCTCACCGAAGCCCCGGTGAACACGAACTCCCTGCAAGCTCTCCTTGCCTTGACGAAGCCATAAAGGTCCTTCGTCACTGTGGCTAGGTGAGACTTAGCCACAACCATGAACATTTCATGGACCTTAGGGTCACTTGCCATCGTCTCAAGAGTAGTCTGATGAGAAATTGAGGCAGCCAGTCTTTCTTTTGTCTCGAACTCTCTTCGTAAAAGAAATTCGGACAACTTGGGGAGGTCCTCGCCGAATTGCCGTCCGGCAATATCAGCCTCCAACTTTCCCACTGAGAATGTCAGATGGACATCCTTCCAGTCCTTGTGGTCCATAGGCAGAGCCAGCGACAAGGGTTTACACTCCTCCAGGGAGGGGCAAGGCTTGCCGGCCTCGATTGCCTTTAGGACAGCCGCAAACCCTTTTTGTAAAAAGGGGAAGGCTCTATCAGAAGAGGACACAAAAGAAGGGAGCTTCTTGCTCAATGCTGCTACCTTCGAATTCGAGAAGCCCCTCTCTTTCATCGAGGATGAAAGTAGGGCTTGAGCCTTAGCATGGTCCATAATAATGACCTCTTTCGGCTCTGTCTCCTCCCTTGAAGCTGGTTCTTTTCTCAGCCGGACATAGCAGTCCGGATATGATGCCTTGCTGGGCCAGAATTCTACTTCCTCTAGGAGAACTGAACCCAGCTTATCCGAAATGACGATCTTACCAGTCGTCATTGGCATGTGCTCAGCATACCTCCATGGGTTAGCATCTGAGCATATGGGAAGGTCTTTCACATTGAGCTTTTTCCGGGGCCCATGTGATTCTGCTAGGGACTGCATACGCAGTTCCATTGCAGCCGCCTTCTCCTGATTCTCCTTCTGCATTTGTTGGATCATTCCAACAATCGAAGAGAGGGCCTGTCCCAGTTCTACTGGGAGACCAGCGGATGTTGAGGGGATGGGCTCCGGCATCTGAACCGGAGTAGCCGACACCTCGTCGACCCCATCCTCTGCGACATCCGGGGTTTGAACTTGATCCTGACCTTCTGCCAGGAGGTCTTCTTCCAAACCTTCGTCCACATCAGACATCCTGTCACACAACTGGATGTCTTGCATCGCATCTGCGACTTCCTCGTCCACCTGGACTAGGTCTTGGGGGATCTCCTCTTGAGGCTGGGGAATCACTGCTTCAGCTGATGCCTGGGGAAAAAGATACGCCCTCATCTTCTCACTAGGAAGATAAGGGCCAGAGGTGTTCTTCTTGAAGCCCCTTACCCAAGTACGGAGCTTTTCCCTAGCTATATCCCTTGATTCCGTCGTTCTAGGGGAATCAAAAGCCTCAGTAATCAGGTTAGTGCATACAGTACATACCTGAGGGTCCCAATACTGGAGATCATCCTTGGAGACAGCGCATGCTGCGTGTCTCCTACAACACTCATGTCCGCAGAGGTTCCTGCTACGGACATTGCAGAAAACATTTCCGCACTTCGGAGGGTCCTCCTGTAAAGAGAAAAAAATTTCCATGAGTATCAAGTGAACTATGTATCACTGGATATGCATAGTATAGCATAACAATTCATAAAGGAAAGACACACACTTGTGTTTCCCTCACAACCCATTGTTGCAGCTTTCCAGATAATAAAATCAAAATTGGTTTATCTCTACTAGAGTAACCAATGCAAGGTTTCCAGAGGAAACAGGTGGAGCTCACACCTAGGCAATGATTTTAAAATCCTGGATAATAGACGGGGAAGACTCTGCTTCCTGTCTGAGGGCAACAGCAAAGGGCTGTGCAAGAAAACACAATAGTGTTAGAAGATACAGTGCTGTACCTAAACTTTTACTATAGTTTTCTTCTTACTGTATATGCTATACAGAAGAATACTAGTACAGTATAGGAGGATGTGTGCCGGCCTGCCTTTGCCGGCCGGCACACACCACAATTAGCTTTAAAGTATACTACTTAACAGCTATAGGGCGGCAGCCTTCTGGTTCAAATGCCTGTGCCGGCGGCAGTAGCTGCCGGCCAGCAACAGCCAGTGTTGGCCGGCAATGACTGCCGGCCAGTAACTACACAAGGTAGTACCTAGCTGCCGGCCACACTCTTGGTGGCCGGCAGACAAGGACTGACATAAGCCGGCCGGCAAAGGTCCAAGACCGATGCCAGCCGGCAGCAAAAGAACCAGAAGACTACCCCTGCCCGGCTGCCGGCCTCACAGGCCGGCAGCCGGCCTCATAGGCCGGCTGCCGGGACAGGTACAGCACTAGAAGAAAATAGAATGGATTGCCGGGATAAGAGTGTACACAACCCCCCAAGCCCGGCAACCGAAAGAGTGCATATAAGGAAGGGGAGAAACTTAATTCAGGCTTCCTTGACCAATGCCGTCCGGCTCTGTCGGCAGGCATGGATGAGGGACCAAGAGAGGTCCGGGCAGCACTCGAAAACATAAGACCCTTGCCGGCCAGCATCTCAGCCGGCCGGCAATGGCCTTAGTCAATTCCACATCCCAACCTATACTAGGTCCAGAAGTAGAATGACGTACAGTACAGTAATACCCCTGCCGGCCAGCTCTGCCGGCCGGCAGGGTACAGTACAGTAATGGCAAGGCCATTACGGAGATAGAGGGGGAAGGGACAAAAGGGTCCTGCCAACCTTGCTTTAGTGACAGATCACCCGCAGCCAAGAACTCTGTCTTAGCCTAAGGGAGATCTAAGGGAAAGGGCCAGCAATACTTGCCAGCTTCCAAAGCACCAAAGCAAGGAAGGCGTTGCTATTCCCAAGGGAAGATTTTATCCTCCCCAAGAACAGCAACAGGACTTTAGTCTGGTCGATCACAAAGGGAGGAATCATACTACAGAAACCTTCGATAGTGACCTAAGGGAGCTAAGCTCCCTTTAAAAGTGTTAGGTCAGCGAGGGGAACTCTGCCCCAAGCCAGACAACACGGACCAGACTAAAAAACTCTGTTGTTCTGTCCCTCTTTGAACCAGACTCTGCTGGAACAGGAAGGTACAGTAACACCCTAGTATAGTTTTATCGAAAATAAATTCGGAAAAAAACCACTTAGGGATAAGCCCAAGGCTTAAACAGAGGGAAAGGGATTGCATACCTTCTCCGAAGAAAAGAAAGCAACCGGGGAGAATAATAAAGTATACTAAGGCTCCATAAGCAATTAACCTAGGCACCAAGAGAATCGATTACCTAATTCACCGAAACTCTCACGTATACAATCTTGGAAATATTCCACACAGTCTAAAATGTATAAAAAATAGCCTAAAGCTTTAATAAACTTTTAATTACACTCGGAAAAACCAAAATCATGCATTAAGTACTAGGACCAAACGACTAGGCTACATGGCCTAGCGTAGGCCAGAATGGCGAATACTTCGCCAAATAATACTAAGCACGAAAGGAAATCCTATGTAACGCTAAATAGCTAAAATTTATTAAGCAAAACAACCAGGAATGTCACTCTGACTAACTAATTTATACCTAGCGAGTGACAGTGTCCAGGACACCTCTGGTAGGCTACGGCTCTTGTATCAAAGATTAATCCTATTAATCACTCAAAATTTTACCAAGAGCCTACATTTATACATAACAGACACTATACTCAACTTATCCGAGGCCAACGAAGACGGAGAAGCCATGAAAAGCTGAATAAATCCAAGATTTGCGAGAAAAACAGGAAAAAACACCGAGTTGTTAAGCTACGCAAAAAGGAATACAGATGGCGCCAGGATTGGCGCCAGGCACGCATACGAATCGGGGGATTGGGAGGCCTTGGGAGCGGCTCCCCCCTTTTTCTTCCCGAATTCGTATCTCGTCAATCTCCCTCCTACGAGACGAATCTCTATTTAGGTAGTAGATTGCCATGTGACGTGTCTAGAATACGTCCTCTGATATGTCGCGATATCCCTTTCACGAGGGATACTCGCTCCAGGAGTTAGAATTCTGGTACCTTAAGGTAAATTCTCTGGGAATATCGCCGTAGTTGTAATATACCCTAGGAAGCTACCCTATAGGAACTTCCATCAGGACGACATGGCTTGAGCCCAAAAATATATATATACAGTAATGACTTGGGCTGTACTACAGATGTTTATAACACATTTTTATTATAATAATGACCAATAAAGAGATCAGTATCAATATAAATATCAATATCAAATCTCTCTCTCTCTCTCTCTCTCTCTCTCTCTCTCTCTCTCTCTCTCTCTCTCTCTCTCTCTCACTTGAAACAGTATATTAAGAGATCTGAGTTCCTACCATACAAAATAGCCTATAATTTTTTGGGGAAATACAAATAAAGTATCGAGAGTGAATGGACATATATATATATATATATATATATATATATATATATATATATATATATATATATATATATATATATATATATATATATATATAAGAATTTCCTTACTTTCATTAATTTAGCCTAGTGTTCTTTTAATTATAAAAAAAAAATTCTGAAGATCTTTTTCAATTTTGTTTACACTCTTTTTTTAGGGAATTCTTTCTTCCTTTCAGTATTTAAAATGTTCTCCCTAAAATTAATTTTGTATCATATAAAGAACTTCATTACTTTCTGTAATGCGTAGAACAGATGGAGATGGTGGAGAAGGATCGGACTGGACTTGCAATAGTAAATTAGGTGACCTAAAGTATGATGGGACGTTCTCCTTCTTTGCAGAAAACCACTGGACTTGTAATGCTGGCATAACAAATGTATGGAATATCATAAAAGCTAAGGATCAAGATAAATAAAAAAAAAAGACGGAGATGATAAGACGGAGTATGCAACTGAAGAACAAATATCCTTGGAAGGAGAAAGGATTAATCGGTACAGTCATTCAAGTATTTGGGAACTACTATGCATATATTGGCCTTGTCCAATTGATTTTCGCTGATAAAATCGTAACAAAACATCGGATATGGGTCACATGTTGGAAATAGGTATCTGAAGCCACAGCCTAGTGGGCAAAAATATGCAATAATGTATAATGTGAATAATAAAGGCACTTACCAGAGTAAATATAAGAAATTGAAAGGGTAACTTAACTAATTTTAGACGCACCCAGAGAGAGAGGCTAGTTGTAACGTGAACTATGACATCAAACATAATACCCAGTAAACTTTCCATTCACAATAGTAAACACACCGATAACAGGCGGAGGACAGCACACCATTCATACATCAAAACCAATCTGGACTGGAGTGAATAGTAACTACGTCATACTACGGTAGAGTATCAATGAGTGTGAGGGCCTTCAGTAATGACGTATACATAGTCTCTCTTTAGGTGCATCTAAATTTAGCTAAATTACCCTTTTAATTTTTTAGATTTACTCTGATAAGTGCCTTTATTATTCACATTAGATATTACTGCATATTTTTGCCAATTAGGCGGTGGCTTCAAATGCCTATTTCCAAAATGTAGCCCTTAACCGATGATTTGGTAGGATTTTATCAACGAATATCAATTGGACACGGCCCTGAAATGCATAGTAATAGTATGATGTGTAATACAGAATCATTAGTGCTAGAGTTTAATGTTATACAAGAGCTACATTATGTAAAACTTGGAATCAAATGGTCTGCAGTTACATATATAAATCAGGATATGTATCAGTTTATGTACCGCATGTGATTCATGCACGCTGGTATATATATATATATATATATATATATATATATATATATATATATATATATATATATATATATATATGTATGTATACTTTATATATATATATATATATATATATACTTATGTGTATATATATAAATATATAAATATATATATATATATATATATATATATATATATATATATATATATATATATATATATATATATATATATACATATATTATATATATATATATATATATAAAAAGTATACATACATATATATATATATATATATATATATATATATATATATATATATATATATATATAGTATCTGACTGGCCGGGTTTTGAACCCTGGTCCAAGTTACTTGTATGACAGCGAACTTACCACTTACCCAACAAGAAAGATTAAAGTCAATGACAATTCTTCTGTATATAAACCTGTCGAATTCAGATTTTTTGTTCTAAAAATTGAAATCATCTTATCTTCACCATCGTATTCAATTGGTAGTTTGTAACTTGGCATTTGATTAATGATAAATTTTGCACATTTAAAGGTGTTTCTCAAATTTCAAACAAGTCATATATTTAGATACATTAAATTATGGATTCTCTTAACGACCTTGGGATCAGAGCCTCAACCGAAATCACTCAAAGACTATAGTATTTGACCTTGCGTGTTCGAACCCTGAGAAAATGACAGTGTGGGATGAAACTAAACGATCATAAACAGACGGAAGGGGAAGGGATATGTATGAGGCATTCATTCTGCAGTGTACTAATAACGGTTGAAGATGGTGATGACGATGTTGAGTATGTATGTGTGTATATATATATATATATATATATATATATATATATATATATATATATATATATATATATATATATGTATACAAACATATATATATATATATATATATATATATATATATATATATATATATATATATATATATATATATATACGTACATATATATATATATATATATATATATATATATATATATATATATATATGTATATATATATAATATATATATATATATATATACAGAATATATATATATATATATATATATATATATTTACACACACATATATATATATATATATATATATATATATATATATATATATACATACATACATATATACATATATATCTATATATATATATATGTATATATATATATATATATATATATATATATATATTATATATATATATATATATATATATATATATATATATATATATATATATATATATATATATTTATAATCCATCGTCTTCTCATCCTTCCCCTGCTTTCTGTTATTCTTTTATTATATCCATTTTCTGCCATTTTCATTACATCTGATGCCAAGTCCATTTTATTTTTTTTTTCCTACATGTTATTGGAATATACTCCACTCTAGTTTTTTTTTCTATCCATAGTTCTCTTTTTCTGTCCTACTATTATTTCATCATCAATATCATCTTTGTTTTCATAGCTGTAACTGGCATTTGTTCTAAGTCCTTAGTAAGATTCCAAAGGTTCTATTCATAACTCAATACTGGTCACATCATCTGATTAAATACAGTTCATTTAAGAAAGAGATGCATTTTACATTGCGTAAACTTTGTTTTCTTTACCAAAGAATCTCCATTCCATGTTTATCCTTGTTTCAATTTCGGCCTCATTTCCAGGAAAAACATCTACTGTATGTGCTAAGTATGTACAGTATATTCATTGAAAATCCTTAAAGGTTTGTTCAAAACCCCTATTTTCGACGACCCAGAGGACGACTACGACTCCGATTCTGACGATTCCTACAACGACTCCTTTAGTCCTATTCTTTTCTTTTCTTCGAGTTTGATAAGCAGAAGGAAAATTCTAAGTTTAATACCCTTACTGACCTATACGGTCAACGTTTTTAGGTGATGGCTATGTCTATGGCTTATAACCATTGCATGGGAGAGAAATGAAGACCTCACCATATATAATCTCTGAGAATAATCACGGCTACGTCACAAAGAAGATTGCAGATTAACGGTGTAAATGGGAACTATGCTACAACGAATGATGTTAGTGTCTCCCCTGGTCATACTAATTACGAGGTTGTAGTTGTCTTCTGAGTGTCATCAAACTAACACCCCAAAGAGAAAGGACAGAAAAGTAAAAAGAACCTAAAGACAACAGAAAACAAGAGGGCTCTAATTGCAGCCTGTTTTAATGTTAGAAAATCACATCACTCTGGAAAGAAAGTTAATATAGGGAGAGAACAGAAAAGAGTAAAGTTATAAATATTAAGGCTTAGTAAAGTCAGGAGTTGGTTGTTCTTCCGCATCAACAGAAAGAACTTCCATATATTTGATAGGACAGAATACTGGAAGAGGTATTGGTGTGATGTTAGGCAAATTTATTGAGCCATGTTGCATAGGCTATTTGGTATATATCTGATAGGATTTTGTTGTTATGGGTAAAAAGTCCATCATACAATATATGCATAATACAAGAAGATGATGTTGACCTGTTTTATCTAGGGTTAAATCAAGCAAGCTTAAAAAGCTGAAAATAAGAATATGATTACACCAAATAGGACACTGAAGTTATTGAAAACAGAAGAAATGAATTACAAATACAATGCAATTATAAAATAAATAAATATGACCATCTTAAGAATGAAGGCCCAGTGTTCCAGCATGGTCAGCAAATGTGGTATAATCTGGGAAAAGCAATATGAGAGGGTAATAAAATACTACAACAACAGAAAGGAGATATAGGTGTGAATGAATGAGAAATATCATGATGATAGTGGATGGAAGTAGCCAAAAATAAGGTGAAAACTGAGATACATATGAGCTTTGGATACAACTATTAAGAGGGAATGCATATAAGCAAAGGACGGATAGGAATTGAGAGAAGGTGGAAGCTTTGGATGGTAAAGATGAACAGACAAAGTATAACAGAGTGGAAGAAAATTCCTCAAAAGAGAAACATCAGAAATGGTATGAAATGGTGATAAAACTATAGCAATTGAATCCAAAGAGATATTGGAGAGATACGAGATATATTGGAGAAATGTTAATTAATGACAGAGTAGAAACATTTGTCTTGAATGACAATGGAAAGGGACAAAGTATAATGAGATCCGAGATAGAGACTGCTTTAAAACAATTTAAAAAGTTGTAAAACATCAGGTGTTCATGAAATAGCAGCAGAGTAAGTTTGAAAGGTTTTTATTCATGAGTCAATTCAGGTGGATTATCTCATCAAATACTTTTCTTTTAAGAAAGAGCTGCTCTACTTTTCTAATGCTTTTTTTTTTTTTTCTTTTTAACCAAAAGCCCCTCAAACTCTGTTTATCCTCGATTTCATATCAGCCTCATGTCCAGGGAAAACACATTGTCT
>NC_090744.1:75133391-75140891 GCF_036898095.1 Palaemon carinicauda | reverse complement strand
ATCATATAAAGAACTTCATTACTTTCTGTGAAACATTAATTTTTTCCATGAAAATATTAGCTAATTCCCTAATCCCATCGCAGTCAGTGTGACCTTAGAGAGATGGCATCTATCAGCATTTGACAACTTTTTGAGAGGAAGAACCATAAAACGGCCTCACTTATTGACAATTGCATTTCCCAGTCGATGTGCTCCTTTGACATCACAGAGAGAGGAATATTAGCGATTGGATCGCTCGGTGAACACATCTTAGGTTTTTCTGTAATGGTACAATTATTTATTGGTGAACGACCGCATGAGGCCTAAACTCGGCTCTATTGTGGCTCTATTCAAAAATCAAAAAGCAAGAACTATCATGATAAATATAATTTGGACTCCACGAATGATGTGGTTCCCTGGGAATGATAATTCGGTGGCACGAAAGGTGCACTTGTTGTACCGGAATACAAGATAATTCTGTTATAGGAATGCGTAGGTGAAGCAGGTGTTCCTTTTTGGGGGAGGAGAACACAAGTATGTCGTCGACGTAACATATACAAAACACGAGATCTCATACGATGCCATCTATGAGGCATTGAAAAATGGCCCCGGCATTATGAAGCCAAAAACCAGGGTAATTAGAGGTGTATTTACAAAAGGGGGTGGTGATGGCGGTCTTGGAGATGTCTTCTGGGTTCGTGGGAGCCTGATAATACCCCTTCAAGAGGACAATCGTGAAAAAAAAAACCTTTTCTTTATTGAAGTAGTAGGTTACATCGGTCATGTTTGGGAGGGTATACTGATACAGTTCTATCAGCATGTTCAGACGCCTGTAATCCGCAAACAGAATCAGGGAGTCATATATCTTCAGGTAAATTGGTAAGGGTGACGACCATGGGTTTAAGGCATTTTGGCAAAGCCCTATTTATTTGGCGAACGTTTGTTTATTGGCTGACAAACGATCCAGTGACAGATGCCGGAATCTGGTGAATACCTGGGGCTCTGTCATCCTGATATGGTGATGAACACAGCATTTGGCGGGAACAGTGGGAGTTTGAAGAAGTTTTTGAAGGAAAGCTTCATGCTACGACGGGAAAAAGGTGGGCGTAGGTATCTGTGGGTGTTCTGATGTGGGGAGCAAGGTAGGAGGGAGTAGGTTGGAGAGGTGTTGAGGGGTAAGATTCCTCATTGACTAACTATCGGGAAGCTACATATATTAGGAGGCGGAAATGTGAGAGAAAATCATCTAAGATTGGCAATGTGACGTCAGCAACGAGAAACGTCGGGAACTTAGATACACTATGTCGTGTCAGGGAGAGAAGCCTTTGCAGAAGAGAATGGTAAGCACCTGTGTCTACCAAAAATTACATGCTCACACTTGCATCATGTAAAAAGAAAAGATTAGGGACAAGGGAGGCTACTGCCGCAAGTGATGGCATACTTACACTTCTCTGGGTCACTGACAACAATTTGCCAATATTTTCGCAGCAGCCCCGAATTTGGAGTAGTAATAGCATAACTGTGGCCGATGGGCATCAGTATTTGACTGAAAATGGCGTTGGTTGGAGTGTAAATGGGGGGTGGTATATGTGGGTTGTAGGCGGCTCTGTCGCCGCTCCGGCACGTCACAGGGATAGTCTTTGTCCTACCACATTCACGTCAGCTGTTGAATAATTTTATACTTCATCAGGAGGGGAGGCTTAATAAAGGTCATGAGAATGGTGGAGTGGTTGTTAAAAAGGGTGTCAAATTTAGTCATCAGATCCTTCACGGGCAAAATAGCAACCTCGGCGATTTCAGCGAGTACAGGTTTTGGTAGGCGTCATACCCAAAGTGCATGAAACAGGTTCACTTCACGAGAAGAGTTGTCTACTACAGGCTACAGGCAAGTGAAAATGGTTATTTCCTTGAGGGTGAGAGAAGCCTTTGAGTTCCACATTGGTTGTAGAGAGTGCTGAAAAAGGTTGTCAATGCGGGTGGATAGCAATGGCGAGTAGTGCTCAAGGATGTATATTTTTAGGGCGCCGAGATCGCTGCAAGAGCATAATAGGGCTTTGGTGTTTGACTTGGTCACGGCCTAGATGTGAAACTGGACTTCAGCATTCTGGAACAAGGTGAACAATTCTCCGCTTGCAAAGGGCAGCAGTTTCATTGAGGTGGCGTGTGCAGAAAAGACAGGCTAGATGGGCGGCAGCTTCAAACAATATAGCACAACAGTGTGGGGATAGGCGGAAGGGGGCAGACACTCTACTGGTCACCAGTGTGCGGATGCACCAGTTAAGAGATACCTCGGATGCGGGGAGAATGTAATTAAACTTTATCAAAAAATCACTAAGCTTATATTCAGGGGATCGTCCGCTATGTTCACCAATTTTTTTCCTAACGATCCAAAATACACCATTTCTATGTATGTTTTAGACATATATGATACCTTTATCATTTAAAAATTTCAAGTCATTTGATAAAAAAAAAATCAGGATTTAAAAAGAAAATTTAGGTTAATTTTCCCCACTAATACGATATCAATTATATTGAATCGTATATCATAAAAACTACTTTATAAACCTAACAATTCCGTTAGATGGAATTTTGATTTCCCTTTTTCTTTTTTTTCGAAATTTTCTTTTTTTCCTCGTCTAGACGCAAAATAATCGTGAAAAAGTAAGTAAAATTAAATCCAAATTCCATCGGACAGAATTGTGGGATTTTTATTCCTCTTCTCAATTATGTCTTTCCCTGTAATATCGAATAAAAAATAAGTGAGAAAAATGTGCCTAAGTGCGAAAAAGTTTGTTTTTGAGTTATGAGCTCCTTAAGATTTGCAATAGATTTTGGCTTCTTTTCTTGAAGATATCAATATAGCATTATTATGATAACTTTTATTGTTTATTCCTACACAAGCACACCCTAAACGAGGTATTTTAACCCCCAGTTTACTGTCACTATGTCATAAGTGACCAGAGATCTCTCATTGTTGCCAGTGTTTTAGTTAGCATGTTTCAGCTTTGTACTGTTATTCATGTTTCCCTCTCTTTTTGGTTCTTGTTTCTTCTTCTTTGGTTACTTTTTGTTCTTTCTATGACCTTAGGTAGCATTAGCCTTGCTATAAAGTTTCCGAGAACGTTGTGAAAACACAATGTACATAAAAACTTCACGTAAAAAAACACGTGCTTTATAACTCCTATACGTCTTTGGAAACTGGCTGCTGTTCTTGTAGCTGGTAGTTTTCATTCCCCTACCCTCTACCAATGCCTTCCATTTCTGCCTGAGGTACGAGATTTCAAAACGAGAGAGAGAGAGAGAGAGAGAGAGAGAGAGAAGAGAGAGAGAGGAGAGAGAGAGAGAGAGAGAGAGAGAGAGAGAGATCGACCATTATTTGATTCTAAGAGAGAGTTGAACATTGGTATTATAGTATTTGTATAAATGACATTTTAAAATAATTCGAGAGAGAGAGAGAGAGAGAGAGAGAGAGAGAGAGAGAGAGAGAGGAGAGAGAGAGAGAGAGAGAGAGATGCAAAAATAAACAAAAAGACAATTCTGTCAAACTCAGTCATGCAGACGACATAGTAAGGATGACGTCATCATTTGATGACTATTATATCTTCATTATTTGAAAAAAAAATTAATTGTCTTTCTACGACCTCAGGTATCATTGGCCTTGCTATAAAATTCCTAAGGACCTTGTGAAAACCCAATATACATACGAACTGCAAATAAACAAACACATGTATGTTACCTTCTATACGTCTTTGAAAACTCTGGCTGTTTTTCTCGTACGAGTAGATTTCATTCAACTAGCTCTGGCAATACTTTCCATTTCTGCCAGATGTACGAGATATCGAAACATAAGTGAAAAAAATAAACACACAGACGATTTTGTCAAACTCAGTCACGCATACAACACAGTAAGGATGACGTTATCATTTAAAGTCCGCTATATCTTTGTTATCAGTAAAAATAATTGGCTGAAACTTGTGGAGGGTATTTACAATATAAAGTTGGTATGTCAAAACACCATGGCGGATGGTCCCCTTATATACATTGATGTATGAGGAAAAACGTCTAAAAAAAAATCAAACATGAAAAATCATGAACTAGCATGATAACAACAAGATGGTCTATGACACTGCATGGAATAGTGAGTGATGAGATGAAAAAAATCATGACCTTTGCAGTGTACAATTGTCATGGGTTGGGACAATACTTATAAATTTTTTTTTATAAAAGACAAAAATATCTATTGCCAAAGTTTGAGCAGCTAGGCGAGGCAAGATCCGTCTACAGTATTTTGGTCAAACTTGTCATCACTTCACTGTCGTCAGCATTTTGGAAGTACCTGCCGCGATAAGGGGACTTTCCTGTTTTGAGAAACCAAACCTGAGGGAAATCCGCGTTTATGAAATATGTCCTCATGGAAGGTCACGCGCTGCCCTTTTGTTACGAATTAACACATAGTCCAGATTGCATCTGAAATTTTTTCTAGAAGCCTCCATGGCGTGATCGAAGTGGGCGTTTTTGAGGAAGCAGATAGAGACACAAAATTGTTAAAAAGAACGTCTTCTATGGAGATCACCACGGCTCAATGTGATTAACTCTGACCATATATGTGTATATAAAATTCCAGAAGAGATTGTCCAAGGGAGGTAGGACAGTACATAAGACAAGAGATGAACTATGTCCGAAGCAGATGAGATCCAAGTCTTAACAAGATAAGAAACAGAGAAGACCAGAAGCCTGATAGAACAAGATTCCAACTTTACCTTCAGACAACAAAAGCCTACCTCCAAAATCCTGTTATGGCTAAGAAGAAGAAAAAAAATTTACCCAGCCTGCAGCCACCCTTCTGCGACATTCTCAAGTCTGAAGTCTCTGTACCAGTATCGTCTCAGCAGCTGCATGAAACTATTGCTTAAGTATTTCTACTTTACTGACTGTTCCCCTTTTTTATCTTTTCTATTGATGTTGGATTGATTTGATTTGTCAGTTAAAATAAATGAATTAGTAACGTTGGTTTTTTTTATATAAGTTTATGAATAAACGTGCTGTGTTTTTCGTGAGTTTTTTTTTTATATTTATTTCTCCTATTTAATCGGTTGTTGGAAATATTCATTTTGATTATTAAAAGAACATTTAAATATTTTTAAGATCGTAACAGTTGGCAACCTTGCCAGGATTTTCAACAATGTAACCAATTGAAACAGGGAAAATATAGAAAGAAAGAGAATGAGTGAGATAAAAATTTTTTTTGATAGCTTCAGGGAAACTTCTTGGTCTAGATAGCGATGCTCTCCGTAAGTATGTTTTTAAGAGAGAAGAGGAAATGTTTAAGAGAGACGAAAGAGCAGCTGAAAGGAAAGAAAATGAAGGACAACAATAAGAAAAGGAGAAACAGTGAGAAGAAATTGAGAACCAGCGTAAGCATGAGTTAGAAATCACTCATTTAAGAAAAAATCTTCATAATATTCTGCTTGCTAGCATACCAGGAAGTAATATGTCAGGTAGCAGACGGGGTAGTAATACATCATTGAACACTGGTTCTGATAATTTAGATATGGGTGCAGTATTGAAATTGATTCCAAAATTTGATGAGGAAGATGTAACGAAATATTTCATGTCTTTTGATAAGTTAATGAACACAGTAGGTTGTCCCAAAAGCATATGGAGTTTGTATTTACAGTCTGTCTTAAGAGGTAGGGCAATTTCTCTGTATAGTTGTATGTCTGAGGAAGAAAGTGAAGACTATGATATTGTGAAAGAAACTGTTTTTAGCGCATACAAGCTATAAATATAGACGATAGGCATTAAGAGTCTTTCACAGATGCAACAATGTTTATAGACAAGTACAGTCTTACTCATTGTTTAAGTGATAGTAAAATGAAAAATAAGCCTTCTTCTAGCAAGATGCAATATAGTAAGAGTAGTTTTAGCAATAGTAATACAGGGAAATATCTTTATCATTATTATTGTTATACACGTGGAAAACCACGTCATACTACCAGGTTTTGTAAAAAGCAAATGGGAACGAAGTAGTTTAGAGATAATTTGTTATTGATGTAATAAGAAAGGTCATATAGCAAGGAATTGCATAGTAGAAGAGAAGAGTGTCAAGAAACAAGTATCTCTAGTCAAGCAGAAATGACATTAAGAAAGAAACAAGGAAATTTTACAGAGATTTTTTTGTCTGAAGGTGTAGTTTCTTCGGTTGAAGGGAGGGATTAGAGAGAAGTTGTCTAGCTTAGGGACACCGCCACAGCTGTTATTCTTATTAGGAAAGTGGGTGTGGCAACAAGGGTAAAATTCAGTATGAAAGAAAAAGTTATATTAGGTGGGTTTCAAAATACTTGTGTTGTTTGTCCCTTCTTGAAGATGAACATGAAAAGTCAGGGAGTGTCAAGAAATGTAATACTAGCAGTTGTAGACTATTTGCCCATTGACAGCGTTGACATTATTGTTGGTAATGATTTAAGTACATCCAAATGTGTGAATCCTATTTTAGGTAAGATTCCAGTTCCTGTAACTGTCGTAACTAGGTCAGGTTTAGGTACAGATATAGACTACAGTCATAATTTGTTCGAGGACTCTAATGTGTGTGATGGAGGTGGCGAGGCTGATCTTAGCAAGTATGGGGCTGAGAAGGCCGACTTCATCTGTGTTGACAGTGTTAACCAAATTTATGATGTAGCTGTAAAAAGTAGAGACGTAGACGTAGTCGATGTAGTGGATTCCAGTAATAGTTACTGCAGTGGTCTAGGCACTAAAATTTTGAACAGAGATGAGCTAATTAAGTTGCAGAGAGAGGATGAGACACTCTCAAATTTTTGAAAGTGAGCTGGATGATGATCCTGATAAAGTTTGTTAGGAAACCTTTTGTTTAAAAGACAAAATCCTGTGTCATTATGTTCTTCCAAAGTAAGTTAGCAAAGAGGAAGTTATAGAACAATTAGTAAATCCTAGGAAGTTTTACGAATTAATTCTGAAACTAGCATAGGATGATCAAGGACATTAAGGAGTAAATAAAACTTTCAAATGTAAAAGTAGGACGTACTTTATACCTAAGATGAAAAGTGATGTGCAGAGATATGTATTAAGCTGTCACGAATATCAAATTGCTGGAAAACCTAATCAAGTAATTAGCTGGGCTCCCTTATGTAATATTCCTTCATTAATGGAAAACTATAGTTAAACGTTTGTTGAACTATTTTTCCAAGTTTGGTTTGCTTTGCATTATACAATGTGATAATGGCAGTAATTTTGTGTTCAAATATTTCAAAGACAAAATGAAAGAGCTAGGTAATAAACTTGTAACCTCCACACCATTTCACCCAGAGTCGCAGGGGTTGTAGAACGTTTCCACCAAACATTAAAAAGTGTCTTACGAAAATTATGTAATAACTTTGAACATTACTGGGAAAAAAAACTACGTTTTGTCTTGTTAGCCTTCCGATATGCACCTAATTACACTACAGGATTTAGTCCTTTTGAGTTGCTATTGGGTCACATCGCTAAAGGACCTTTAACAAT
>NC_090744.1:75125891-75128391 GCF_036898095.1 Palaemon carinicauda | reverse complement strand
GGTCTTCCTTGGTTGTGGGTCCCCCAACCTAAAAAGAAGACGGGAATGTCTGAATATATACCACGGGCTGTTCAACAACATCCCACAGTTCCAGTGACCGCGGTGCCACAGGCAGGTGGTCAAAAATTTAAACCTACTGATTATTCAAAGCATAGAGATGTTTCTGGTAGGAGGAAGGTTCCTTCAGGATCATTGGACCTTCGATCCCTGGGTCCAAGGCCTAATCAAGATGGGACTATGATGGGAAGTAGAAATGTCTCCACCATCATTTCCTTAACTTCTCCTACAATCCAAAACCCTCCTGGAAGACTATACCTGATAGCTCTAGAGCATACAGGTCGTAAGCAAACTATAGTCCATTGAATTCCAGGGAAGGCTGTTTGTTGTTCACGGGAAGGACTCAAGAAATCTCAGAGTCATTCTGGTCTTGTCGCTACTCACCAAGTTCAAATAAAACAACAAGTACAGAATGTTAAGCCTTCTGAACATATGGATCCTGTTTCAAAAAGGGGTGTTCGTAGTCTTGTCAGACCTGAAAGGTGTCCTTTGGCAACTTCCAGTCAATCACCCCCTCCCCTAGTATCTAGGAATTAAGTTACAGATAGTAATGTATATCGTAGGAAACGTACTTTTCGGACTAGACACAGTCACAGTCCTAAATATTTTCATAGGATTGGCAGAATTAGTCACGTAAAAACCAAGCCTAGAAATGGTTCAGGCAACAATGTACCTGGACAAGAGGTTTGGGTGGGCAGCACCCGAAGTGGCTGGTCTATGAGCATCCAAGGAAATGACCCGGTTCCCTGCACATCTTGGATGCAATATAAACTTCAAGAAGTCTCGATTCTCTTCAGCTCAAAGGTTTTCAATGGCTTAAAATTCATTGAAGCCTGTGGTCACATCAACTCTCCTTTCCCTTGGGAATATAAAAGGAGATTGCAAGGTCTGTCAAGAGACTCGGGTAATCAGTCAGATTTCCAAGACGCTAACAGGGAGGAGCTCTGAACTCTCTCCAGTTCTCAATAGTGACAGACCCAGTGCTAAGAGCACATCAGAAAGATGCGTCAAGAGTCTGGAGAAGATACGTATCAAACGCTTGAAGAGATCTAAAAAGACCGATATCAGTCACTCTTTAATCGCTTTTCTAACAAAGGTCAAAGCCCGAAAGTCCCAAAACCATGTTGATCCTGTCCTGAGTGGGGAAGCTCTCTCCACGCAGATCAGACTTCCTACGACTGATCTAGGACACTGAAGCGATAAGGAGACGTCGCAATCGACGATGCTAGAGAACGTCTCATACATGCTAGGTGAGGTTAACCATCCCTTACTTAAAGGGATGGGACCTGTCAGCAGTTCATACACAATCAATCCACAATGTGACAGTGGATGCTCTATTTGGGCTCAAGCCGATAGAGTTGGAATGGTTCACGGATGAAGACCTATTCCCTCCCAGATGGGAAAAAAGTCCCAGAACTGCTGATCAACCTCTTCATCACGAGCGTCTTCAAGAAACTACCTCGATATGTAGCCCCATACGAGGATCCTCTAGTGGACTTAACAGACATCATGTCTCTAGTACGGAAGGGATGGACTCAGGTATCCAGGTTTATCCCATACAATCACCTGCTGAAGGTCCTCAACATGCTGAGATCCTTCCAAGGGGGAATAGCTCTATTGGCTCCCAAGCAACCCAAGAGCAATCTATCTTCATTAGTGAAGGAACTGAAGCTAAGGCTGGCCCTAGTTCTGAAATTAGGTCTATTTCAGAAGGTTCAGAAGTTAATTGCCTTCGTTTTATAACAGAGGACCCGAACCCTTCATTTCATGATTTTCTTGCCCCAGCGGTTAGGAAAAGATTTGGGATCTCGGAAGGCAATAAAGAATTCCTAGAAGAATACAAGTCTAAGTCAACTACAAGAGAATATGAGTCTTCTTGGAAAAAGTGGGTTGCGTTTGTGAAAGCAAAAGGACCAAAAGAATTTTAAATGAACATCTGTCTGTCCTTCTTGTCCACCTTCATAATCAAGGTCTGGCGGCCAACACGATAACTAAGTGCAAGTCAGCCTTGACTAGACCTCTTTTATATGCCTTTCAAGTGGATCTGGCGAATGAAATCTTTAATAAGATTCCGAAGGCATGTGCAAGGCTTAGGCCTGCAGCACCACCAAAGCTTATCTCTTGGTCTTTTGACAAGGTTTTACATTATGCCTCATCTGTGAACAATGAAGATTGTTCCCTGAAGGATCTAACCCAAAAAGGTTATTTTTCTGTTCGATATAGTCTCCGGGGCTAGAGTTAGTGAAATAGTGGTCCTATCTAGAGAAGAGGGCCACATTCAGTTCACAGAAGTGGGAGAACTGAATCTCTTCCCTGATCCAACCTTTCTCGCTAAGAACGAGCTACCCACTAAGAGGTGGGTTCCCTGTAGAATCTGCCCTCTGAAGGAAGATGTCTCTCTATGTCCTGTAGAGTGTCTAAAGGTATATCTTCGTAGAACTTC
>NC_090744.1:75113391-75118391 GCF_036898095.1 Palaemon carinicauda | reverse complement strand
GTCCTTGATTTTCGATGATGAAGCGATGACAGTCGACTTCTGTACTTGTTAGGAGAGAACTGAGCCCGGGAGAGGGATCAGCGTGGGCTGCAGCTCCAGGACCAGGGGGTACCAGTTGCTCCGGGGCCACTTGGGAGCCACTAGGGCCGCTGTCCCTTTGAAGGTTCTCAGCTTTGAGAGGACTTTCAGCAGAAGGTTGGTGGGAGGGAACAGGTAGATCTTGGACCATCTGTTCCAATCCAGGGACATGGCGTCCACCGCCTCTGCCTTGGGGTCCTCGTACGGGGCCACATAACGAGGAAGTTGATTGTTGTCGCTCGTTGCGAAGAGATCGATCTGAAGTTCCGGGACTTGGTGGGAGATGAAGGAGAATGATCTTGCTTCTAGAGACCAATCCGACTCTATCGGGCTTGTCCGGGATAGAGCGTCCGCCGTCACGTTACGGAATCCTTGTAGGTGAACTGCAGATAGGTGCCACTTCTTCCTCTCTGCCAGACGGAAGATTGTTAGAAGCACCTGATTTATCTGGGGCGATCTCAAGCCTTGGCGATTGAGACATCGAACTACCACCGAGTTGTCTAGGGTTAGACGAATATGGATCGAGGGAGGCGGGGAGAGTTTCTTCAGTGTTAGAAGGACCGCCATGGCCTCCAAGATGTTGATGTGAAACGTCTTGAATAGTGGAGACCACGTGCCTTGAGCCTATTTCTGGTGGGAGTGACCTCCCCAACCCTCCAGCGAAGCGTCCGTGTGGATGTTGAGTGATGGAGGTGGGTGTTGAAGAGGGATGGACCTTTTCAGGGCCTTTGCTTCCGACCACGGCTTGAGGAGAAGTCGAAGTCTGTTTGGGAGCCGTCTCTTGAGGTCTCTTCGAGCGATGGATGCAGAACGTCTCCAGACACCCGCGGCATCCTTTAGCTGTGCACGAAGCACCGAGTTTGTCACTGAGGCGAACTGTAGAGAGCCTAGAACTCGTTCCTGCTGGCGTCTTGAGATCCGCTTGGATTTCAGTAGTCGCTTGACAGACCCTGCTATTTCCTTCCTTTTCTTCTGGGGGATGGAAAGGCGGTGTGACTGAAGGTTCCACTGGATTCCTAACCATTGGAACTTCTGAGCTGGAGAGAGGCGAGATTTCTTCACGTTTATCTTGAATCCCAGGTGTTCTAGGTACTGCGTGACTTTGCTGCAGGATTTTAAACAATCCTCGGGCGATGGAGCCCAGACTAGCCAATCGTCGAGGTAGGCCATCACCTGGACGTCTCGGAGGCGGAGCTGTTGTACTATGGCGTCCGCCAGCTTTGTGAAGATCCGAGGGGCCACATTGAGGCCGAAGGGCATGGCCCTGAAGGCGTAGCTTTTCCTTTGGAGTCGAAATCTTAGGTAGGAGGAAGCGTGATGGTTCATTGGAACGTGTCAGTAGGCATCCGCCAGGTCTATGGAGACCGTGTAAGAACCTCGAGGCAGAAGGGTCCTTATCTGTTGAAGAGTCAGCATCTTGAACTTGTCGTTCGCTATGAACTTGTTGAGGGGAGATAAGTCCAGAATGACTCTGAGTTTGTCGGAGTCTTTCTTGGGGACGCAAAACAGTCTCCCTTGGAACCTGGTGGACTTTACCCTCCTTATCACCTTCTTGTTCAAGAGATCTAGGACATATTCTTCCAGAAGGGGGGTTGATCGTTGGAAGAATTGCTGGAAGGTTGGGGGTGGTTGAGTCCAACTCCAGCCTAGACCTTTCTTGACGATGCTGTGTGCCCAGGGATCGAAGGTCCAACGATCCTGGAATTGGCGGAGTCTTCCTCCCACCGGAAGCACTTCATTGCTTTTGGTGTCCCGAGGGCTTACTGCCTCGGCCGCTAGCTCCCCTTCCTCCTCTACCTCTGGAGGGGCGGCGAGATGCGTCTCTGCTCGCACCCCTGTTTGAGCCTCTACCTTTGGGACGAAAGGTAGTTGTCCGTTGCTCAAAGGCAGGGGTGAAAACCGGTGACTGGGACAAAACCGGTTGGGTGACCAACTGAAAGGTCTGTTGTGGCTGAGCAGCCACTTGGGGAGTAGCGGGTCCCGGAAACTGTCGTCGCTGTTGACGTTGCTGGGGGTTTTGCTTGGAGGATTTCCTCTTAGGTTGAGGGCTATCGTCCTGAGAGGATTTCCTCTTTTTTGACATGCCCCACTTATTGAGAAGGTTCCTATTCTCAGTGGCAGCCTTGTCAGTGATCTCTTTCACGAGATCGGAGGGGAAGAGGTGTTTACCCCAGATGTTGGAGGAAATCAGCCTCCGGGGTTCGTGTTTCACAGTGGCACCTGAGAACACGAATTCTCGACAGGCTCTCCGAGCCTTCATGAAGTGGTACAAGTCCTTCACCAGAGTTGCCATGTGGGATTTGGCGAGTACCATGTAGTGGTCTGGGACTCTGGTGTCACCAGCCATGACATCAAGTTGTACCTGGTGGAACATGGATGCTGCAAGCCTTTCCTTCGTATCTTGTTCCCGACGAAGGAGGTGGTCGTTGAGTTTCGGGAGGTCTTCGTTAAACTAACGTCCGGCTACGTCAGGATCTAGCTTTCCCACCACAAAGGTATGCTGGATATCCTTCCAGTGTCGAGCGTGGGGGGGAGTTATTATGGAGAAGGGTCTGCACTCCTCCAGTGCAGGGCAGGGTTTTCCTTCTTCCACAGCCTTGTGGCACGCAGCGAAGGCCTTTTCCATGAAGGGAAGGACTGCATCGTCGGGTGCGACGTAAGTAGGGTGCTTCTTGCTCAGGGCCGGAAGCTTAGAGCAGGTAAAACCTCTACTTTTAAATGCGGTGGCTAGCATAGCCTGGGCCTTCGAGAGATCGAACACTATCGCCTCCTTGGGTTCGGTCTCTTCTTTAGAGGCAGGTTCAGAACGAAGCCGGACGTAACGGTCCGGGTAAGCCTCAAAGTTCGGGAAGAACTCCACATCTTCCAGGGGGACCGTGCCGATCTTATCGCTGATAAAGATCCTGCCGGTCGCGATAACCATATGCTCGGCCTACCTCCAAGGGTTGGCATGTGAGCATGCAGGGAGATCCTTAACCGAGATCTTCTTCGGTTCTTTGGACCCTCCCATGGACCTGATGAACTCGTGAGTTTCTTTAAGTCTGTCGTCCATAATGGCTTTAATCATCCGGAACATCTCTTGGGCGGATGGGATGGGTTCCGGGGTAGCGGAGGTAGACGGGAGAGACACTTCCGTCGGTGTAGGAGTTGGGGCGGTGATGGAAGGCGGAGCGACCTCCTGCTCCGACTCGGCGTATTCCACCTGGTCCTCTTCATCTTCCGCGCCTTGGGCCATAAGGGTCTTCTCCGTGCCCTCCGAAATATCCGACATGTGTTCGTCGTTCTCGGAATCCAGGCGGCACTCGTGCATGGACTGGGCCATGACTACGTCTGGTTCCACCGTGATCTGGACGATGGGGATCAGGTCTTTGGGTACCACAGAATCAGGGGAGGCCTTTGGGAACAGAAGGGCCCTCATATCTTCAGTGGCCAGGTATGGTCCAGTGGCGTTCTTTTGGAAGCCACGCACCCACTTGCGTAGCTTATCCCGAGAAGCGTCCCTGACCTCCGCTGAGGGAGGGTTATGAAAGGCATCGACTAGGCAATCCTGGCAGACCATACAGTTCTGCGGGACCCAGAACTTCAGATCCCCTTTCTTGTTGGCACAAGGGGCGTGGGTCCTACACGCCGTATGCCCGTAGAAGTGCGGGCGCTTCACTGCACAGAAGTCGTGGTCACACTTCATCTGCTCCTCCTGTAAAAGAAAGAGAATATGAGTATGGGGGGGGGGGGTCATAATAATGAATCTTAAACTAAAGTTAAATATTAATCATTAATTTTAACTTGACCATAGGTGTGATGCATAGAGGAAGGGCTGAGATAGGATAGGTACATACTCCGTGTATCTCGCCCGGCTGGTTACCGTAACCTTCATCCATGGACAATCCGAAGTGACCGAAGGCACAGGATAGAATTCAATATAGAATGCCCGTAGGGCAGTGAGAATTCTATTGGAAATTGTCAAGGATATAAGGCTGGGACTGAGGCCACTCAGTTCCAGAATAGGGGACTAAAAGATCCCATAGGGTAACGGTTTCCGGCAACCAGCCGCGCTAAGATACACACAGCATGCTGGAAATCTGTGATATGCAAGAAGACAGCATGATTACTAATAGAACGGTAATAAAATACCGATCCAATTACGTAAAAGTCATCTGGTTGCAGTGTAGGGCTATCAATATCAGATGATAGCTAGTAGAAGGGGGTGCAAGTCGCCTTGACGCCTCCGGAAGGCACCGGCAGACCGCCGGCACGCCGGAAGCCGCTCCAGCAGAGTTTCTGGCATTAGGGAAGACAATATAGAAGTCAAGAGTAATACCAGGGTGGCGTCCACCGGCACATCGGCGGCACGCCGGCGGGGGAGCGGCGGCTCCGGCAGCCAGAGGTTGCCGGCTTGGTGACAAGAACAAGGATGGTTATAGCAGAACCGGACTGCCGGCGGCGGATGCCGGCACTCCGGGGGCCGGCCGGTGGACGGACGACCAAGCTATGAGGAAGGAGGGAAGGCCATCGGCTGGAAGCCGGCGGCAGGCGGCAGTCCTCCGGCACACGGAGGACTGGCGGCACAGGGGATAAGGGATAAGTCACCAAGGTAGGAGGTGGGTATCACCGACAGTGGAGGCGGCAAGGGACCGGCACCAGGATAGTGAAAGAGACAGAAGGAGGGATGTAGGGGTCCGGCCACGGACCCCCAGACATCCCACCTGAGTGGGTGTACCCATGATAGAGGCTAACCCTATCACCCAGAAGCAGGGGCCGCAGAGGACCGGGAGCTAAGGTAGCCCAAGGGAGGGCTAGGGGACACCCAAGAGCGGGGGGGGGGGGGGGGGAAACCACTGCAGACAGAACGCATCCAGTGGCTAACCCCATAGGACACTATGAAGGGTATATGTACCAGAGCGGACTGCACACAGGAGCTCAAG
>NC_090744.1:75105891-75108391 GCF_036898095.1 Palaemon carinicauda | reverse complement strand
TATACCTCCTGGATCAGTTCTCACTGCTGGTAGCCACTAATGTATCTAAGATTTTTTAGCTCTCTCAATATCTGTTGAGTGGATCAAAAGGCATCGATGGCTCTCAGAGAAATTATCAGTGTTACTTGCTTTCATCGCAATGCAGTATGTTTTCCAGGTGAGGTGAGCCTACTTCATGCTCTTTGAATATTACGTCTTCTAGAATATGTAAGAGCTGTCCCTTGTGGTGTTAAACCTCATCCAATAAGAACCTGATGAATAGAGTTGAGGTTCTTATGGACAGCCACTACCTCACCACCAAGAACTCCAGTGCTGATCAAATGGTTAATGTTGTTTAATAACAACACTCACCTCGAGACATATCTGGCCAATTATGAAGCCATCAATAAACCAATTATGTGTCCAAGGCCTGTGCCCATTCTTAAACAACCCCTTTAAAGCCACTGGATACCACCAGTCACCATCAGCTATGCTCCTACCACTTCAGATTCGATGTTGATGCTAAGAAGTGTGCAACAGGAAGGTAATGGTAATAAAACTTATAAATAGGACATTGACTGGGAGCTGTGGTCTTCCCATTAACCTATCGCTTATTTTTTGCATGTTAAGGATCTAATATTTGCTTTCATTTAGATGATGGTGATTCTCATTCCCTTCTGCCACTTTTCTTCCAAAGGGTGCGTCCTTGTTATTTCAAGACTGATGATGTCAGCCTGTTGGCCGCCAACAGATCTCCTCCCTATTACAACCTCCTGGTTGATGTCACACACGGTTTTTGTAAAGCACCATATCTATCACCATATCAAGATAAAAAACAACTATTGATTGGATGAACCAAAAATATTGACCCAGAGCGTCTGGCTTCTGTTAAACATACTTCTGTAATAATGGAAGATAGGTGATATTTTCAAAAGGCTTCATGTCTTTGGTTGTCACCTCTACACATCATTATGAGTAAGGATTGATCACTATGCCATTCCGTGTATTATAAGTGTCTTAACATGCAAATGGAACCATATCACTACCCCTGCCCAACATCACTGACATCAATGCTTACCATCAATGTGTTAAAATATTTTTAGCAATAAACCTCCGAAATATGTAATATCAGTGGCCCACAAACACAGAATATCTCCTCAACACTGCCATCTAACTTTCTGTTGGGCGTTCAAAATATAAGTACTGGATATCAAAGACTTTGGAATGTTTTCTTAGGGGACTTTCACTTATGCTTATGTTACGTAGATTACATACAGAAATTCTCTCCCTCCTAAAAAGACCTATGAAGTGGCATGTTTAGATTCATCGCATCACTCCTGAGGGAGTTCACCCACTTCCTTAGAATATACCAGCAGTACAGAAATTCCCAATGGTCTCAACCATCAAAGCACTACAGGAGTTCTTGAGTAGTTTAAACTATTATCACCGGCTTTTGCCAGTCATCACCACCACTCATTGCCAAAATATACTGTACAACTCCCTTTAGAGCAAGCCAAATAACTAAAGTGATTACCCCTTCAGGAGGTGGCTTTCTTCATTACAGAGAAAGACAAATTAACTGAAACTGATTTCTACTTTCATATGGCAACTATATCCTTTCTTAATCTCCACTGATTCTAGTTATATCGTTGTTGAGTAAGAACTTTAATAATGATCAACGGTTCACGACACTGCTAGAACTTCATTAGTGGTATCCATATACTTTACCTTCAACCGTAAACTACTGGTGGTGTATTAGTCTGTTCATCCCTTTTCCCAAATCTTTAAGGAAGAATCCTTTCTTATTCACTAAGACCACACGCCTCTTATGCACTTCTTCACTTGTTAGTCCTGTGCATTGTCCACCTATCAACGGCAACATTTCTTTGCCATTTCTTTCAATGTAACTGTACCTTTTAACACATATCTGATAAACTGAATCCAATAGCCTATACAATTAACAGAAACATATTAGTTTCCATCAACCTGGGAATGGATTACAAGGCCTTGGCAAAAGCCAAGAAAAGGACCTAAGTACCAAACCTGTAGATTATCCTGCATGTCAATCCATTGGAAAGAAGTCACCCGGGATAAGCCAATAACATCCTTTTCTTTGACGTTAGTTTTGGAAGACCAGGGGTGAGTATACTTGTTTCTACAGGTGTTTCAAGTGATTTACGAGCTCTCACATCCCTCTCTCTAATCTACTGTACAACTACTGAAGTCAAAGCTCATTTCCTGTAATTCATTCAGACACACAGTTTAGGGTGTTGGCACATTCATCAACCTAAGTCTCATTTTCCCAACATTCACATGGACGTGGTTTGACCCCAACTACCATTGCAAGGAGACCATTATCTTTCCTCAATAAGCAATTGCTTCATTCTCTGGCCAGAAGTCATCCACATACAAGATGCAACATTTGACTCATGTACTTCTGCCCTACTTTCCGGATTGATGGTAAGTTTCTCTTTCCCAGAGCATGTTGCTCCTTACAATTGTCGACATCATAGGGCATCAC
>NC_090744.1:75085891-75093391 GCF_036898095.1 Palaemon carinicauda | reverse complement strand
TTACTGGACTGGCACACAGAGAAGTCTTCCACATAAGGATCAGTGTAGGGACCGCTTGCATAAGCATTCACCTAGGCTGGCAAGTATCTTGTCCACTCAAAACATACCTCCTTCTCTATGTGTTATGCCAGTTGCATCAAACTTTAACCAGTATTCGTACATTATCAAGATAGATAAATGACTAAGGATTCTATCATCAATCATCAAGCCTCCACTAAGAAATTATCTCACCCACTCAACACCAGCAATGGAGTTACGAGCTCTGACCAACAGCATTATTCCCAGAACTATGATACCAGAAGGTGACATACTACTCTCTGGATGTCCTTAAACTTTTACTTACTTTGTAAATAAATGAGAAAATGTAAAAGAGCTTATAAATTTCACCATAAAAAACTATATTTACCAAACGAAATAAATTCTAGTAGAAGCAATGAAAAAATTACTTACTAACAAAAGAAAAATATTCAAACAAGGCTGAAATGGCAATGTCCTTCAGCTTCTTGAATTATTATGGTTTTCTTTATCATTATCGTAATTTCATTATCATTTCTATTAACACTGCAAATATAACCAGCATTTTGAGTTCAAGATTAAAATTACTGAAAGCTTTAACATTGAATAGGGAAAATATCCCAATGTGGAAGACTCCCTAATAAATAAAAAATGCTAAAAAATATTTAGAATAGCTAACTGATATGGCTATATATAAAGAAAAAAAAAGTTACAAGGAAACGATAAATTATTGATAAACTCGCATCAATCATTTATACTTCCACTAATTTTGCCTAACACATTTTTAAATAAGAGGAAATGAATTTTGTTTTTCAAGTGTTCTAGAAGGGTTTCCGATCATGCCTAAAGAATATGTTATACAACTATCATTGGGGCAAGTGGAGATAATCATATGAAGCTAAAAACAATAGAAGGACTATAGTAGCAAAATATACCCAATTTATTGATAGTGATGACTAGTCTCACATAGAGTAACCTAAAAGAAAAATCTAAGGGAACTTAAATACTGATGAAACGGTACATTATTACAAGTTATGTGTAAGAGTAAAATGTTTGCATATAGTCTAATGACTGTAGAGCAAGCAGTAATGATACAAATAAGAGAGATTACGCTCTCTTCTTTGTAGTGCATGCAATAACTGCCATCTGGATCCCCATAGTTTATGTGACTAAAGCCATAAGTCAAATATATCCCAATAATTTTAACTGTATTTTCAATACTGTTACTAAATTGTCTATCTTTACTCTAATGTCAGCCGTATTGACAAAACCTGTTGAATTTACACACACAGTTGTCTTCCTTTTGCTAGTTTTTAGGAGTCTATAGATACTTGTGTTGCCAATAAATAAAGGTAGTTATTCAATAGCTCATACTTCTTTTGTATCTCTTACAGGTATATCATGTGAGTGACCTGTGGAATGACTCAGTCACTCAATCTGCCTACCAGCTTAACACTTTGTTCACTCTACCCTCTGATTATGTCCATTGTTCGCTGTATCCTCTGATTTTATCCACCAGTAACCTGACACATCTGTCCACCCAGCCACAGGGATACTTTTTTCCTGATTTCAGTGCACCAAGGTCCAGTTCCATATCAAAGGATCGATTTGCTGAAGCCGAAAATCATACTACTTTGCTTTGATCCTTGATATCACCTTCCCTAAAATCTCAGATTCCCTTTGTTAGCAAAGGAGCACCCAATACAGAATGATGTCCTCAGGTTATACCTCCTGGATCAGTTCTCACTGCTGGTAGCCACTAATGTATCCAAGATTTTTTAGCTCTCTCAATATCTGTTGAGCGGATGAAAAGGCATCGATGGCTCTCAGAGAAATTATCAGTGTTACTTGCTGTCATCGCACTATAGTATGCTTTCCAGGTGAGGTGAGCCTACTTAATGCTCTTTGAATATTAGGTCTGCTAGAACATGTAAGAGCTGTCCCTTGTGGTGTTAAACCTCATCTAATAAGAACCTGACGAATAGAGTTGAGGTTCTTATGGACAGCCACTACCTCACCACCAAGAACTCCCGTGCTGATCAAATGGTTAATGTTGTATAATATCAACACTCACCTCGAGACATATCTGGCCAATTATGAAGCCATCAATAAACCAATTATGTGTCCAAGGCCTGTGCCCATTCTTAAACAACCCCTTAAAAGCCACTGGATACCACCAGTCACCATCAGCTATGCTCCTACCACTTCAGATTCGATGTTGATGCTAAGAAGTGTGCAACAGGAAGGTAATAGTAATAAAACTTATGAATGGGACATTGACTGGGGGCTATGGTCTTCCCATTAACCTATCGCTTATTTTTTGCATGTTAAGGATCTAATATCTGCTTTCATTTATATGATGGTGATTCTCATTCCCTTCTGCCACTTCTCTTCCAAAGGGTGCGTCCTTGTTGTTTCAAAACTGATGATGTCAGCCTGTTGGCCGCCAACAGATCTCCTCGCCTATTACAACTTCCTGGTTGATATCACACAAGGTTCTTGTAAAGCACCATATCTATCACCAAATCAAGATAACAAACAACTATTGACTGGATGAACCAAAAATATTGACCCAGAGCGTCTGGCTTCTGTTAAACCCACTTCTGTAATAATGGAAGATAAGTGATATTTTCAAAAGGCTTCATGTCTTTGGTTGTCACCTCTACACATCATTATGAGTAAGGATTGATCACTATGCCCTTCCATGTATTATAAGTGTCTTAACATGCAAATGGAACCATATCACTACCCCTGCCAACATCACTGACATCACTGCTTACCATCAATGTGTTAAAATATTTTTAGCAATAAACCTCCGAAATATGTAATATCTGTGGCCCACAAACACAGAATATCTCCTCAACACTGCCATCTAACTTTTTGTTGGGCGTTCAAAATATAGGTACTGGATTTCAATGACTTTGGAATGTTTTCTTAGGGGACTTTCACTTCTGCTTATGTTACGTAAATTACATACAGGAATTCTCTCCCTCCTAAAAAGACCATATATGTCACATGCACATCATGATTTTCCACCCGAAGCAAAAGGGCCTTGTAATTGGGAACAAGTGTACCTTTGGTGCCAATGAAGTGGCATGTTTAGATTCATCGCATCACTCCTGAGGGAGTTCACCCACTTCCTTAGAATATACCAGCAGTACAGAAATTCCCAATGGTCTCAACCATCAAAGCACTACAGGAGTTCTTGAGTAGTGTAAACTATTATCACCGGCTTTTGCCAGTCATCACCACCACTCATTGCCAAAATATACTGTACAACTCCCTTTAGAGCAAGCCAAATAACTAAAGTGATTAGCCCTTCAGGAGGTGGCTTTCTTCATTACAGAGATAGACAAATTAACTGAAACTGATTTCTACTTTCATATGGCAACTATATCCTTTCTTTCTCTCCACTGATTCTAGTTATATCGCTGTTGAGTAAGAAATTGAATAATGATCAACGGTTCACGATACTGCTATAACTTTATTAGTGGTATCCATATACTTTACCTTCAACCGTAAACTACTGGTGGTGTATTAGTCTGTTCATCCCTTTTCTCAAATCTTGAAGGAAGAATCCTTCCTTATTCACTAAGACCACACGCCTCTTATGCACTTCTTCCCTTGTTAGTCCTGTGCATTGTCCGCCAATCAACGGCAACATTTTTTGCCATTTTGTTTCATTTTAACGGTACCTTTTAACACATATCTGGTAAACTGAATCCAATTGCCTATACAATTAACAGAAACATATTAGTTTCCATCAACCTGGGAATGGATTACAAGGCCTTGGCAGAAGCCAAGAAAAGGACCTAAGTACCAAACCTGTAGGTTATCCTGCATGTCAATCCATTGGAAAGAAGTCACCCAGGATAAGCCAATAACATCCTTTTCTTTGACGTTAGTTTTGGAAGACCAGGTTTGAGTATACCTGTTTCTACAGGTGTTTCAAGTGATCTACGAGCTCTGACATCCCTCTCTCCAATCTATTTTACAACTACTAAAGTCAAAGCTCATTTCCTGTAATTATTCAGACACAGTTTAGGGTGTTGGCACATTCATCAACCTAAGTCTCATTTTCCCAACATTCACATGGACGTGGTTTGACCCCAACTACCATTGCAAGGAGACCATTATCTTTCCTCAATAAGCAATTGCTTCATTCTCTGGCCAGAAGTCATCCCCATACAAGATGCAACATTTGACTCATGTACTTCTGCCCTACTTTCCGGATTGATGGTAAGTTTCTCTTTCCCAGAGCATGTTGCTCCTTACAATTGTCGACATCATAGGGCATCACCTCAGCATCACCCTTCACTATACTAATGCTTAAAAACCGTGCAATAAACTGAATGATAAATATTTTGATTATGCCGTGAAAGCAGGATGGACGTCACACTAACCATAATTCAGCTAGTTTCCTTAATTTTCCTGTGTCCTTCTCGGACTGAAGAGCACTCCTAGAGACACCATTGTCTCAGCTGGTATATGGCAACAGTTGGTCGTCCATGCTGATTTTTTGCCCTACCTCACCTGTTGACCTCGAACACCTAAATCACATTACTGAAAAATCAACCCACCCTTTGACTAACAATCCCCGAGCAAAACAGTGCATAATGAAGTACCTACATAGTGCCATATATGTCCTCAATGACTGCAACTAGTGCCGGCCATATTTTACGACCTAAATACGGGGCCAATCCTTTTCATCCATCATAATCTGAAAGCTTTCCACATCAACATTCCTAAAATGGATGATAGTATTATCATGGACCACCTAAAACCCTTCTTACATTCTACAAGACAACACACCAACGGTTGACTCTCGTGAGCAGATTGCTGTATTTCACTTGAAAATTTGATTCAGGGGTTAGAAATTTAATATATCTATAGTAAGTAACAGGCCTATATATAAAGAAGTAGTAGCTGCCATATGACTCCAGTAAATTGAAACGACAAAAGCAGCCAAATATAACAAGCTGTTATTGTATGGTCAAATAGTTATGATGAGGTCAACTTTATTGACATAGGCTGTTAAATGGACATATGCAATTGACATGCTAATGATACTCATAAGAACCTGCAAATACCTGTGCTGTCGCTAAAAAAAAGGTAAGTAGGATGAAAGCTGGTCCTTTATCAAATCTTGTTAAGATTGTGTTACAAGAGTAAGTCTGGATTACTGGAGAGATTTCAGTGATTCAAAAACCAATATATATATATAATATATATATATATATATATATATATATATATATATATATACATACATATTTATATATATATAGATAGATAGATAGATAGGTAGATTTATACAGTATATATAAATATATATACATATATGTTTGTATATATATATATATATATATATATATATATATATATATATATATATATATATATATATAAAACATTGCAGCTCCTTCTAAATTGGAGATAAAACTACCTGCTAAACCAAACAAAACCAATCAATAAATAAAAAAAACATTATTCAGATAATCCCTGGAAAACGTTAGCAAAA
This sequence comes from Palaemon carinicauda, assembly GCF_036898095.1. Taxonomy (NCBI): domain Eukaryota; kingdom Metazoa; phylum Arthropoda; class Malacostraca; order Decapoda; family Palaemonidae; genus Palaemon; species Palaemon carinicauda. The sequence goes on along the minus strand of NC_090744.1, from coordinate 75,087,855 downwards.
GAGTGCCTTAAAAGATTACTTCCGAAGAAAAGTATAAACGGTGTAATTGATATCCTATGCGACAAGGAAACTTGTCTTCGCCCGAGAGAAAAGAAAAGTATTGATAGGTCTAAGTAGCTGCAGATTTGCTTCTTGGGATTCAAACTTTTCAAGAAACATTCAGACCTTTCTTCTTGAAGTTTCTGGCGTCTGCCTCGAGACTCCGAGGCACAAGTTCACTCATAAAGCAGCAGTGGATGCGATAGTAATTTATGCACCTAATTTGTATTATGAGTGTGTCATGGCAGTTACTTATATCGATATTTCTTTGTATTTCTCAAGGCTAACATTTATTACAAGTAGCTAATCATTTTCATGATAACGAGTAATAATAATGATCATTTAAAAGTTTATTTCCTTGAAAACTACTCGATAGAATCTCATCCAATTAATTACCTTTGCATCATAAGAATATATTATTCATGGGTATCAATCATTGATTATATGAATATTGAAAAGGGTCCATAATTTGTAGACTGTTTATGATAAATATATATTATAGTTAGGGAGCTAATAGCACAAAATGAGGCTGAACCTTATAGTAAAAGATATACTTTTCTTAGATCATGTTTTTCATTAAAGGGACATTTGGGACATATACAATGGACAGGAACAGACTTTGAAATTTGGGTATTTAGTAGGTGTTTGCCAAAAATAGCGCTAGTCTGAGATAATCGTAAATGACCATTTTCGTCGAAGTCTGTTTCTTCAAACAAATCTAAGACTAGTAAAACAATAAAAAAATATACATAGAATTAATTATTAAGTAATTGAAAAGTACATTTTTTTTCTTTTTTTGTTCTTACATCAAACATGTAAGAATAATACAGTTTGTGTGGACATAACAAATGAAAACAAACGGTACCACCTCGATCCATTTACTGAAATACATAGTAAAACAAAAACTATGTATCAAAATGGACTATTAGATTATATTTTTCCTGTTAGGACAGACCATATAGGTCTTTTTTTCTTTTTTTTTTTTCTTTTTTTATTTTAACTTCGGGATCTTTGAAGAAAAAGGATAATCTCAAAGACTTACCATTCATTTCTTGACTAAGGTATACCTTTCGCAATGAACACAACTTACTACAGAGGTAGTAAACATTCATTAGCAATATAGCAGATTCAAAACATAAATCACATTAAAGTGTGAAATTACCAAAAATAATATTTGATTTCACACTCAGCTTAAACGTTGGTCCACAATTCTTAGCTCAAATCAAAACAATCACAAACCTTTTTGCTGATTATTTTTTTTGTTCTTTTGACATAGACTCCGGTTGTTATCGTGAATCTAAACTATCACAATTTATTATTTTAACCATAATTTGCCTTCCAGGCATATTCTCCAACATATAGTTCAGGAACACAAATGAGTAAACAATATGAAATCCCCATTAATTATTGCGAGCAAAATAGTTAAATATTACGGAATCCCACAAAAACATGCATAAAAAGATATAAATAATCAATCACACACGAAAATACGCATAATCCTTTAACACGGATTCAAAGCAAAATCACTCCATACGTATGCAGAAACATATGTACCTGTATTCGCTAAAATAAACATAATCTGATAATCAAAATTAAACACAAAAGGACGCAAAAGGTTAAATATTATTGGACTTGTAATCACAGCTTCACATAATCATACCTACGAGCTAGATATCCTCACAAACAAACGAATACGGTGTCCAACCATTAAACGCAATGCAAACGAGAGAAGACCCCCAAACTCGCAGGCAATCTCGTACCACATTTTAGAAGAAGTAATTAACTGAAATTGCTGTGCAGTCTTTTGCTCCTTTAATAGACTGGGAACAATTATCAAAACTTATGATCCATTTTCCCTTATTTGTCTTCCCCTTATGTATTTATCTAGCCACAAAGATGAGAAATGCAATGCAAATATTCGTGGA
>NC_090744.1:75065130-75075130 GCF_036898095.1 Palaemon carinicauda | reverse complement strand
AGAATTAGTAGCACGTAAGATTTTTCTTCATATATCCTCATGCTTTTTTTTTTTTTCTCGTTTCATCCATATTAATTTTCCAACATCAATACTATCATTATTATTTCATGCAGTAGTAGTAATATTATTTATGATAAAAAATAGTATTATATTGCTATTAGTATAATATGTTTAACAATAGAAAAATAAACAGTAATAGCACTATTTATAGTATTTAAAAAAAATCAATGTATACAACTTCTAAGTTTTTCACTTTAAACATGGGAAATTTTTTCCTCATTGATACATTTTATTATTTATAGCAGATTACGTAGCGTGCAGTTACAATACCTTTATAAGTTTTTGTATATATATATATATATATATATATATATATATATATATATATATATATATATATATATATATATATATATATATATATATATATATATATATATATATATATATATATATATATATATATATATATATATATATATATATATATATATATATATATATATATATATATCCCATGTCGACGGATAATGAGACATCGGAGCATAGTTTTTTCACTTTACAGTATTATACAAAGGTTCATGAAAGTACTTTACACAGCCCAATACTCTTCACATGCGTACTATTATGTTCTTGTAATTGTTCGACTGGCAATGCCACTCTTTGTGACCCATTCATACATTGTTGGTCTGTTAATATGCTGAATTGTGAGATTTTGTTGTAATCTCCACTGTGATGGAAATATACTCTCACCATTAGACTTATTGCATGTCACCTTCCAGAGTTAACACATGTCACTTATAACAGAGTTCAGTGATCGCGGAAAATTTATGATGGCCATAGTAGTCTTATAAAACATACTTCTGCATATTTTTCATACAAGGCATTTCTCGACCTCCATACTCTTCAATCCAAGAGGAGGCTCCTAATCGCTTTATCCAGTCTTTGGTATATGGGAGTCACCTCGAGCTGCAATAAGGCATAGCATGTACTAGACAGAAATGCAACATGAAATATATACATAGAAACCCCCCCCCCCTAAAATAGACATCTACAAAAAAAAAAAAGAAAAAAAATACATTGCACGTGAAATTGTACACAATTTATATTAAATAGTCTCATTCATCCCTTCATATGACCTCTGCAACTATTTTGCCGAACCTTCATCATCTCCTCTTACGCCAGTTGATGCAAAAGACCTCAGTTAGATTTTGTCAATCATCTATATCTTGGGCTTTTAAATCAATACTACTCCAATCGTACTCTCCTACTTTGCGCTTCATAGTCCTTAGCCATGTAGGTTTGGGTCTTCCATTTCTTCTAGTGCCTTCTGGAGCCAGTTGAAAGTTTGGTGACCTTATCTCTCTTGGGGAGTGCGAAGAGGATGACCAAACCATCTCCATCTGCCTCTCACCATAATCTCATCTATATATGGCACTCGAGTAATCTCTCTTATAGTTTCATTTTTAATCATGGCCTGCCATTCAACTTCCTATATTCTTCTGAGGGCTTAGTTCTTATATCTACAAAATCTTTTGGATATTGTTTCATTGTCATACCACGACTCATGTCCATACAGTAACACCAATCTCGCTAAACTGACTAATAGCCTGGTTTTTATGTGTAATTTCAAGTGATTTCATTTCCAGATTTCATAATACCTAGCCATTGTCTGATTTGCTTTTGTTAAATCTTTCATTAAACTCAAATTCTAAAAAAACCTGTATTAGAGATGATAGTTCATAAATATTTAAATGATTCTACCTCATTTATCCTTTCTCCATCCAATTGCATACTCCGTTCTCATCATCTCTGTCATTCTTCTATTTATCTTAATCCCAACCACCTGAGATATTTTATGCATTCTGATAACCAAGCTTTGCAAATCCTGTGGTGTTCTGCTATTAAAGACAGCGTCATCAGCATACTCTAAGTAAACTAATTTCCTATAACTAAATCAATTTAATCCTTCTTCACCATCTCCAACTTTTCTATGCGGTAGCCTGACTACTGGTCGCAAGACAATTCGTAAATTGACAACTTCCCGAATGACAATTCGTAGAAACCACAATTCTTCGAACTGATAATTTGTCGAAATGACAATTGGTTGAAATAAATGGTAGTTTCATTTATCTGAAAGGTTTAGTTTATCTAAAAGGTTTATTAAAAAATATTAAATGAAATATAATTAATTTTGTTACAGTATTGTTTTCAGAAGGATTATAGTTGTAAAGCTAAAAACATAATAACAAAGGAGATAATTTCAAATTTGATTAACATGCTGGAATTTTATAAGTTATGGGAAATTGCTTTTAAATAAAATCTAACACGCCCTCGCGGCTGTACTCATCCACATTTTTTTTTTTTCAGACGTTCATTGACTTTTATATTTCTCTTTTTTTCCTAAAAATATTTATTCCTATGCTTGCTTGCTCAATTAGGAGTTCATTACTTGCTTTCTCCTTCCTTACCTTCCTTAAAAGCTTTGTTATTGTAGGATTCCGTACTAAAACCCTCTTATTAAACGCATGGTGCCACCCTTCTACTGAATTGTTTGTTCTTGGCAAATTATTTTTCACTAGACCATTGACCGACCACATGTGAATATCAAAAGTTGGTCTCCTTCTTCTTCCTCTCTGAATTGTCACTAGCCAAGTTGCTTCAAAATAAACTAAAAAGTCGCTCAGTATTTCATCAGTCTGTAAGTCTAACGATTGTACAAAGTTGTTAAAAAATGAACATACATCTTCAGGAGGTGCAAATGCAAGGGCATGGATTTGTTTGATTAAAAATGCATTTTTCACTTCTCTATACCAACTTTGAAGCCCGTGTGATGGAAGTTTGCGCCATAAAAACTGGACAAAGTGAAAAAAAAACATCCATTGATAACCACTTCATGGAAACTTTTTTTTAATATCCTTTATAGCTGCTTGTTCATAGTCAATCATAATGGATGAAACATTCAAACCTTCGACTTTGTTTTATAAATGTGAAAATATCATCAATCTCTTCGTCCATTGAACCTGACAAACAGTTTAGCTATGGTAAGGGTTTATTTTCAGAAATTAGAGCATGGATAGTGTACAACTGTGAATTACCTGGTTGGAGTCAAATGTGCCATCACAAAACAAAATAAATTTTTGTGATAAAAAGTCAAAATTTCTAGCAGTTTCATAGATAGTCACTTTTCCGTCTTCAGACAACTTGAAAATTTCACCTTTTGTGGTAAGGTTTAGGTCTTCATCTTTTTATACGGATTTTTTCCTGTTCACTGTTCGCAAAAGAGAAGATTTTTGAGGTAGTGCTCCTACAACAATCAAAGGTTTAGTACATGTTACCTTATCTACTATGCAGCCAGTCACTTCTTCTGTTTAACAAGCCCTTTGCTTAATTTAATTTACAACTTTCAAGGCAGCATTTTGAGTATCATTAGGTGGATGGTAATGCCGTGAAGGATTTCCTTGAATCGTATCATTAATAGCTTGTGATCTTCATATCTCCTATTCATGACCTCACCAAAGTGTTCCATCCAACGTTGCCTTTCTTCATCTTCGGTTGTTATAACAGACCCATCTCTCTATCGGATGAGTATATGCTTCTCATTCTTTGCCCCGATGGATATTTCATTAACAATTTTATGACCATTGCTTACAATATGACCACTCCCTGAATTCATAGCTTTGTCAGCCTCATCTGTATGACTCTCTCAATATTCTCTCCACTCATTCTTAGCTTTTCTTTTAACTTCACTATCCATACTGGAATACTTAGCCTGCTCTACCTTGTAATTTTCATTACTTCCTCGAGAACTTTCAGCAATTAATTTCTGTCTTTATCTCCTTTTTATAGTATACCAAGTATCATTTAATATCCGTGGATTCCTCCTTGTAACTACATGTCCCAAAACTTCCCTACCATCTGACTGCTATATGTTCTTAATTCCACACCTTTCTTCGCTAACTGTCTGCTCTTCTTCTCTTGAAGTCTCTAAGACTGCCAATTTATTCCACACTTTCAATTGCAAAGGTTTTTCTGCGTCCATTTTTTAGAAGCTTAGTGGTATCAAATCTAGGTATTCTATCTATATTTCTGTTGGGTGTTTTCTGTTTTAATTTCAGTGTGGCAATGAGGAGCTGGTTATCTCTATCAGTATCTGCACCTATATAGCTTCTTACATTTCTCAGAGGCTTACTTCTCTCTTTATTATTAGTTATGTGATCTATTTGATTTTTGTAATTGCCACACTGTGAAGTTCATGTATACTTGTGAATGTTTTTTTTGGTGAAAAAGAATACATCTAATGACATGATTGTTTGCTTAACAAAAACTTTTGGAATGTGCTCCATTTTCATTTGCAACTTCGCCAAGTCCCTCATCATCCACTGCTATATCTATCCCATGATTAATCACTCCAACTTTAGCATTAGAGTCACCAATCACAGTTTTCATATTTCTCTCTGGGATCTCATATATTACACTCTGCAGTTCTTCATAGCATTGATCTTTCATTTCTTCAGGGGCATCATTTGTTGGTGCATAATACACTATAATGCTCATATTCCACTGTTTTGATTTAAACTTTGCAAGTAACAATCTGATATTTACAGGTCTCCTCTCAGTTAATGCCTTCTCTGCTCTCAATATCAGCATCATTCGTACTTCTTCTCTTTCAATTCCATCAGTTCTTCCTGAATAGATGTATATATTGTCTTGGTGTAAGATCACCTTACCAATTCCCTTACAACACATTTCACTAAGGGCCAAGATATCCAAATTATACATCATAAATTCACTCTCCATTTGCCGTAACTTCCCAATCTGATTCATGATTCTAACATTCCAATTACCAGTTTTATATTTTTCTTCAGTATTTATGAACCGGAATATTCTTAGATCCACACTTTGCCCAGGACTGGGAGCCATTCTGTCATTTTCGCTTTCCATAGACTGAATAAATCCATAGAGGATTCATTAGCTAGATTCATCAAAGGCCACCCAGTTCATTTTGATGCACAGTGCCTATCTAACTTAGGCAAGTGTTCCATGTCGGTCATTGCCAAATCTAGTAGAATAATCCCAAAGTCATCGAGGGTATAAACTGAAGAGACAGCTTTTTTATAGCCTTAAACCAAATCTGTCACCCTGCTGTCAGTAAATTCTTCGAGATTTAGTGGGGCATATTCTCCACACCCAAAGTTCTCGTTACTGCACTAGGTTGCCCATCACTTATATAACCGCTGGCAAACACAGATTACAGATATACCGCCCAGCACGGTAAGAATCAAAAGAATAATAATGATATTAATAATGATGAAATAGTAATAATAATAATAATAATAATAATAATAATAATAATAATAATAATAATAATAATAATAATAATAATAGTAATAATAATAATAATATTGAATACCCAAAGTAAATCAAAATATATCAATACACAAAGTGAATAAAAATATATCAATATCAGTAAAACACAACCTCATCTGGTTGCAGCAATACGGGCTTTTCAGACGGGATATGGGTAGAAATAGATACTCCTTCTTTCTTCACTTTTACTTGTCTGTTGTCGGGGATTATAGCACAATCTTGTAACACACTAACCAATGCCGTTTCATAATTTTTAAAATCACTACTACACTACATTTGTAACTATCAATCGTTGGTCACTAAACGTTTTCACCGGAACATCATTCATCTTCCCGCCCTTCTTTTATAACTCTAGGTATAAGGTATTCACATCTACACATTCTACAACACTGTCTTTGCTCGAGGATGAACATCAATCCCATAGCCAATTGCCCTCCAGGATTCATATAAGTGCTTGAATAATACAACATCCACCTCAAAGATCACAAAAGACACAATTATTACCTCTCTGTGTTTGTTTTTAGGTTCACTCAGCAGTATGTCATACGTATTACTATACTTGACGAAATTATTAAAACACTTTATTTCTACATTAAGCACCAACATAAGAACACATTGTTACCATCAAGTATTTTTAGAACACGTCAAAAGAAGGAATGAGGTTTGTTGAAACAAGAACTGCAAAAAGAAAAAAAAAATCCTGCTCATGGATAAGGAGATACAGTTTTAAAAACTACCTCTTCTGGAAAGACAGGTATGTGTGCCTGATGATGTTCAGACACTGCGCCATTAATAAGGCTTTGTATCACTACTGTGTTAGATTTAAGCATCTTTAGTCAGTAAGGACCCAAATACGCTAAGCATATTTTGTGTTTCCTGCGTTGTAATCATTTCAAATACAAACGATCACCTACAAATACTTTTACCGGTGCAGTTTTGAGCTGTGTTTTTCATTAGCTCTTTTCCAAAACCTTTCAATGTTATTCGTTATGCTCCTTAAGCGATTAAGTAAATTGACACAGTATAGTTTTAGTTGAATAATTTGGCAACTCTTGCGAATTAATTAGGACCGTGTACAGTAACACAGGATCTTATCCATACACGAAAAAGAAAGGCGTGTCCCTGAGCGAGGCATTATATGCAATGTTCAAAGGTAGCTCCGCTGTAAGAAGCATAGCATGCCAATTACGGGGTCATCAGCCACCAAGTACCATAGAATTCGCTCCAGTTCCCTATTATGTGACACCACTAAGCCATTACCTGAAGGCCTATATGTGGTCGATGAAACGTATTCACTTTTCATTAAGTCCGTGAACGATTTCTCCACCTTATTTATAAACTAGAGACTATTGTCACATGTCAAAATTTTGGGGACATGTAGTTACAAGGAGGAATCCACGGATATTAAATGATACTTGGTATACTATAAAAAGGAGATAAAGACAGAAATTAATTGCTGAAAGTTCTCGAGGAAGTAATGAAAATTACAAGGTAGAGCAGGCTAAGTATTCCAGTATGGATAGTGAAGTCAAAAGAAAAGCCAAGAATGAGTGGAGAGAATATTGAGAGAGTAATACAGATGAGGCTGACAAAGCTATGAATTCAGGGAGTGGTCATGTTGTAAGAAATGGTCATAAAATTGTTAATGAAATATCCACCGGGGCAAAGAATGAGAAGCATATACCCATCCGATAGAGAGATGGGTCTGTTATAACAACCGAAGATGAAGAAAGGCAACGTTGGATGGAACACTTTGGTGAGGTCATGAATAGGAGATATGAAGGGAATTATTTGATTGATATACCTAAAGCTGAGGACAATCTTGATGTGCCTATGGATGAATTTAATTTGTTTTAGGTTGAAGGTATTCTTAAAAAACTAAATCAAGAGATGGAAAACCTCTGGATATGAGAAAATAACTGTTGAGATAATATTGGCCGAACATGAGGTGATTCCCAGAGTTCTTACAAGATTATTTTCTAGAATGGGGCGTGAAGAGACAAAACCCCATGAAGGGGGTTTTAGAAGTGTTGGTGAAAATGGCAAAAAAAGGAGAAACGACTGATTGCAGTTATAAGAGAGGCATAACACTTACTTCAGTTGTCTGGAAATTACATAGTATGCTTATTCGATGGAGAGTAGAGAGAAAGATTGATGAAAAGTTGAGAAAGGAACAAGTGGGATTTGGAGAACGTAAAAGTTGTACTGACCAGATATTTATTTCAAAATATGTTATACAGTAATGTGTAGAATATAAGAATCCACTGTTGATGGCATTTGTGGACTACTAAAAAGCATTTGATAATGTGCATCGGCCAATTATGTAAAGAGTCCAGCGTTATTATGACGTTCCTCTTAAATATTTAATTTGATTAAGTCTGTTCATGAGCATAGTCAATGCAAAGTTAATGTCAGTGGAGTCCTATCAAATGAATTTACAATGAACAATGGGAGTACTCCAAGGGAATGTGTTGTCACCTATGCTGTTTATCCTTATTTATTTTGTAATGCATAGAACAGTTGGAGATGGTGAAGAAGTATTGAACTAGATTGGTTATAGGAAATTAGCTGACATAGATTATGATGATGGCAATGTGCTTAATATTAGAACATCACAGGATTTGCAAAGCTTGGTTATCAGAATGCATGAAATATCGCAGGAGGTTAGGCTCAAGATAAATAGAAGAATGACAGAGATGATGAGAATGGAGTGTGCAATGGAAGAGGAAATATTGGAAGGCGAAAGAATTAATGAGGTAGAATCATTGAAATATTCATGAACTCTTATCTCTAATACCGGTTTTTAGAATTTAAGTTTAATGAAAGATTCGACAAATGTAAACCAGACAGTGGCTAGGTTAAATAAAATTTGGAAATGAAATCACTTGAAATTACACATAAAAATTCGACTATTAATCAGTTTAGTGAGATCGGTTTTATTGTATGGATATGCCTCGTGGTATGATAATGAAACAATATCCGAAAGATTTTTTATATTTGAAAAAAAAAGAAACCCTACAAAGACTATTGTGGGTTGAATGGCCGGACATGATTAAAAATGAAACTATAAGAGAGATTACTCAAGTGCCATATATGGATGCAATTATGATGAGTGGCAGATGGAGATGGTTTGGTCATCTTCTTCGCACTCCCCAAGAGAGATTAGTTCACCAAACTCTCAGCTGGGCTCCACAAGGCACTAGAAGAGCTGGAAGGGCCAGAACTACATGATTGAGGACTATGAAGCGCGAAGTAGGAGAGTACGATTGGATTAGTATGGATTTAAAAGCTCAAGACGTAGATGACTGACGAAATATAACTGAGGCCTTTTTGCATCAATTGGCGTAAGAGGAGATGATGAAGATTAGGCAATATAGTTGCATAGGTCATAAGCAGGGGTAAATGAGATTACTAATATATATTGTGTACAATTTTACGTGCATATTTTTTTTTCCCTTTTGTAGATGTCTATTTTTTGGGGGGATATCTATGTATATATTTCATGTTGCACTTCTGTCTAGTACATGCCTTGCCCTATTGCAGCTCGGAGTGTCCTCCATATAACAAAGACTAGATTAAGCGAATGGGTACCTTCTCTTAGAGTGAAGAGCATGTGGGACGATGAATGCCTTCACATGAAAAATATGCAGAAGTACGTGTTTTATAAGACTACTATGGCCGCCATAAATTGTGCACGATCACTGAACTCTGTTGTAGGTGACATGTGTTAACTGATAGGTGACATGCTATAAGTCTAATGGTGAGAGTATTTTTCTGTCACAATGGATATTTCAACAAAATCTAGCAATTCCCCATGATGCTAGAGCAACAATGTATGGATAGCTCAGAAGGAGTGTCAGTAACACTCGAGCCATCGAAAGAACAATACGATACTCATCTGGCGAGTATCAGGCTGTGTATATATTAGAAAAATCCAGACACTCAAAAAAGCAATGTATCTGCACGCTACATAAACTGCTATAAATAACAAAAAGTATCAATGAGGCAAAAATGTCCCCTGCTTAAAGTGAAAAACATTATTTTAGCATTCTACTGTAAGATAGAAATTGAATACATTGAATTTTTTATATATGATAAATAGTGCGATTACTGTTTACTTTTCTATTGTTAAATATATTAATATTAATAGCAAAATAATAAAATTTCTAGGATAAATAATAATATTACTACTGCAAGAAATAATAAGGCTATTATGAATGCTTGAAAAATATGCTTGAAACGAGAGAGAAATAACCATGAGGATATATGAACAAAATCTAATGTACTATTAATTCTTCTTCCTATTACATTTGGCGCTATTTAGTGTAAGATTTATTAGTGATGTCAGAATAAAAATATACCAGGAATAGGATTCACCTCTTGGCAAATTTAGGTTATGAATTTCTCCTAGACTAAACATCAAAGCTATGATGGATAATTTCTGGTTGTAAATTCAGAAGTGTAAACACTTGGGAGATTTAAATATTCACCACATGCGAACCGACGACGCAAGAAAGTAAGAATATTACAAGAGAAATAGTATGCCATTCTTAAGGACATCATAATAAGGTAATGAGCTAGGAAAAATGCACGCCAATTTGCAGCCACTGGATGACGCCCATCGGCCATA
>NC_090744.1:75042630-75057630 GCF_036898095.1 Palaemon carinicauda | reverse complement strand
CTGATCTTTAAATATTTATTAATAGATATTCGTTAAGGCTCGTAAAGTTACTTGGTTATTAGTGTGTGTGTGTGTGTGTGTGTGTAACTTCGTAGACTAAATGCTAGTCCCAGCAAATCTTATATGGTCAGTAAAGTAGTTTAAAAATATCATTAATCATATTACCTGAAATACGCATAGCTTTGAAAATGCAGGCCAAAGGGCGTAACAGTAGGTTTTCTAAAAACACAAAATAAAGGTGACAAATTGATAGCTCTCTCAAAACGTATTAACTAATTCAGTCGAGAAAATTAAATCAAAGAAGAAACTTGTTTTTCTTTCATGGTGAGCTTTGTATTCAGTTCCTGGGTTTAGCTCCGCCCACCACCTCTGCTACCTCTCCTTATACAGTATACTATCAGTTGGTTTACTCGGCGCGAAGTAAGGGCATGACCGGCTGCACATCCAAGGAGTGAGTTATGTCAGAGACTCCTGCGTCCAATTGTACAATCCGTTTATTAGGTGAATTTTTGTGTAGACTGCAAAGATCTTTAACAACTGATTGCAGTGGTGCTTGCTATCATCCACTGAACAGGCTACAACTATGCATTAATTGCAAGCTACATAACATAAGACTAATATATCTTCCAACTATTTAAGTTGGGGCTCATGAGGTTAGGTTAAGTTAGGTTACTCCAGGTTCGAAATATATAGCCTAGGCAATACCTATGAACTCTAAGGGTTCTTGAGATACGTATAATTTGATAACTAATAAATTAGTCCCACTGGCATTAAGTCAACATACCATAGTCAATTTGTTTTAGCGAGGGAGATTTGCGCCGACTATCAGGGGATCCCTTTTACCTCGGAAAAGTTTTTTATAGTAGCCAATTGGTCCGAAGTATTTCTGTCCTAATACCCTCATTGTTTTCAAACAATGAAACCAGTAATCTTTAGTTGATTTTGATGATTTTTTATAATGGTAATCACGTTCATTGATATTCTTCTAGCGCTTAAATAATTAATATTATGTGTCGCAGTCAATTAAGACATTCATTAGGCCGAGTACCCGGACAATCACGCAGGATGTTTTTTGCTAACTGTTTTCTAGCTTTTATTATCTGATACCCTATGTCAGGGACATAGCGACCACATTCAACTCGGGGACCAAAACACGTTCAACTCCACCTCACATAAATCTACATTAATCCTTATATGGGCTGACAAAAATGATTAGATGTTCATCAAATTTTGCGAGGAGTATTGAAATACACATAGAAAAATATGTAAAGAGCATAATTTAAATAATATAATAAATGTTTTGAAGATATTACAAAATATAAATATATATAATATATATATATATATATATATATATATATATATATATATATATATATATATATATATATATATATATATATATATATATAAATAAATAAATAAATGTTTTCAACCTATTTTTCTTTGGAAATAGAGTTCTCGTAGAAAAAAAAGGAAGAAAAAGACCTATGGTTAAATAATTCTAACAAAAAAAAATCATATATAAATTCCTTCTTGCATCTACATCCGCAATTTTAGATAGCATACACAACACACTGGTAAATAACGTAGAGTTTCCTTAAACTTAATAGAATAAGAATGAATAAATGTCCACAGTCAACAATCAATGACTTGGATTACTGGCTTACTGCCTGTATCAAATAATAACACTGGTTTAAAAAAAAAAAAATGGTCTGAGGCAAGAATGGGGATAGGTGTTTTTTGCTAATTTGGGTGTGCTGAATTCAAATTTATAAATAGTTTTGCTCTATCGCCTTTAGTTTTCCGGCTTTTAAATAGTCTTATTTCAGTATAAACAGAGAATATATGTGCATATTTCAAGAGTTGCAGCAGCTTATAACAAATAAAACAGGATAGATGAAGAACACTGATTGAATCATTATACTTGGATGACACAATTACACAATTCATAGTACCACAGACAGTAAAAAGTGTGTTTTCTTAGAAGATCTGGTGTATTTTGCCTCCAGGATGTCACACAAGAGCATCCAGCAGAAGTCTCCCATCATGCTGGGGTTCCATTTGCCTTGATAGTTGCTTTCCATCTTCGTAATGTCTTGATGGAATCTTTGTCCTTGCTCATCACTCACTGCTCCAAGGTTTGGCGGGAAGAAGTTGAGGTGGGAATGGAGAAAATTAATCTTGAGTGACATTCGGCACCCCATATCCTCGTAAGACTTTAGCAAATTTTCAATACAGGCTTGGTAATCTGGTACGCGTGTGTTACCAAGGAAGCCACTACAGACTAACTTGAATGCTTCCCATGCTATTAGTTCCTTTAAGTTAAGAAACTCCTCAAAATCAGTATCCTTCAGCACTTCTCGGATCTGAGGTCCGACAAAGATGCCCTCTTTGAGCTTAGCAGCACTAACACCTGGGAACACAGTAGACAAGTGTTGGAATGCAGCAGCATTTTTGTCCAAGGCCTTCACGAAACTCTACATCAAACCAAGCTTGATGTGAAGAGGAGGAAGAAGCACCTTATTTATATCCACCAGAGGATTCCCCTTGACGCTGTGTTCACCAGGAACAAAAGTGATTCTAGACCACCAGTCTTTCTGCTTCTAATGCTGGGATACAGCTCGACTATCCCAGAGACAGAGAAAACAACAGTACTTTGTAAAGCCCGCTTGCATACCCATAAGAAGACCAATGACCTTGAGGTCCCCACACAAACTCCATTGGTACTCGCTGTACTTAATAGCTTCTAAAAGAAGCTCTATATTGGCATAGGACTCCTTTAAATGGACAGAGTGTGCAATGGGAATGCTGGGATATTTATTCCCGTTGGGCAGAAGCATAGTCTAACAATATTAGAATTAACCCTGATTGCATATACGCCTTTATGTACTGTATATGCACAAAATGCTCACTATACATATCTAAAAAAAACTAGAGGTTATAAGTAAAAACAGATTTCAAATTTTAATTCAGCACCCCCCAATTAGGTAAAAACTGGTATTATTGTGTTGCCTCAATTTCTTTGTAAACCAGTGTAATTTAAGCTAAATTGAGTCGTGCTAAGTGAAACTAAACTCTGTAAGAATAAGTGAGTGACTGGTTTTATTGTCAAACTATTTAGTGTCTTGTAAAAGTAAGAAATGTAGATTTTAAACAATAAATATTCATGTCAATGACATATAATTAATCACTGTGTGATTCATCATCTTCATCCTCGTCATCAACCATATCATAGCTATCATTGTCATCATTCATATTCGAGTCGTCACAGTGTTTCGTCTCCTTTCTCCCGCTACTAGTACATTCTTGAGATCATTGGGGATTATGTCTCTCTTAACCCATAACGGTTCAAGTATGTGTCAGAATTTGCGTGAAACCATAATTCCTGAGGAAGTGGTAATCTCTGATATTGTTCATGAGCTCTCCTCCTGATTTACAATTGTTAATTAACTCTCTTCACATGCATCACGTAACTCTTTTGCCAGCGGGAAGCTTTGCAAGATTAAAAGTTATAGTAGGCCTTAGAACTAAGCTTGATCTATTGACTGTCTTGGCCTTTATTTCTTGGGCTTCATTAAATTTATTCAGGAACAAAAACTATACAAAAGGCATAATCCCTCTCATAACGTTCTTGTCAAAAAGTCATTGCCTCCCTACTTCAGCAAAAGTATCAGTGAACTTTAAATTTTAACTCAAGAGTTTGAATAATCATGTATTTCTGATCTCACCATGTTGATGTGTGGTATTTTGGTTTGAATGTAATTGATATAAATAATAAGGTTCACATCAGTTGCTTAATGACTGGAACATGTTTCACCACAAGTTCTTTGACAGTCTTTCCTTCAGTTACTGTAAGGTTATTGGCTTGACCTCTCTCAATGCAGGTCGTTGGTGTTTTAGTGATATTCTTTCATATATTAAGAATTCCAGTGAGGATGCAGTAGACTGAAGAAGGATTTCATGTTGTCAAAAAATGTGAGAAATGTTTTACAGTCTATTGGATGATGAATATTCAGTCCATTAATTATAAACTGATCAACACAGCCTCTTCTGCCGATTTTGGAGAGATGAGTTAGTCGGGGATGGTACATATAGCCGTGGCTATTTTGTCGTGGCCATCTCCCCTTATTCCATTTTACCGTGGACTATTTTTGCCGCAGACTAGTCTCGCCGCATATATACATATTTTGCCAAAAGTAAAATTTTTGCATAGATTCTTTCAACTATTTTAAGTGATTATATATGATGCTAATTATAAGCTGGAATTAAGTCAAATTTTTTTTTTTTAATATTTGAAAATTTATTATCGTCTCAACAAACAAAAACAGCATTTCATTGTATACTAAGAAAAATAGTATTTTATTATACAAAATGTTTCATAAGATTGTTACAATCAGTATATTTTGAAAATCACGAACAAAAATTAATATTTTATTTCAGTAAGTGGTAAAAATAAGAAAGCAGAGAAAGAAAAAAAAATATACCTCTTAACCATCAAACACGTATATGTAGCTTTCGTGTGA
Organism: Palaemon carinicauda; assembly: GCF_036898095.1. Taxonomy (NCBI): domain Eukaryota; kingdom Metazoa; phylum Arthropoda; class Malacostraca; order Decapoda; family Palaemonidae; genus Palaemon; species Palaemon carinicauda. Next base: position 75,053,104 of record NC_090744.1, on the reverse strand, counting down.
ATACTTTTCTCTTCCTGGTTTAGACAATATCGAAGAATGCCTTTATATGGGCTAAGAGATTTTCTGTTTAGATGTTGCTTCTTAGAAAGTTAAGTTAGAACTGTAAATTACTTTATAACACCAGAATCCAAAACCATAAACACAATGTAAATAACTCAAAAGTACCGAACTACCACACCAGTAACGCCGCATATATATACATATATTGCAAAAACTAGAATTATTGCATGAGTTATGTCAAATAATTTGGTATTTATAACAATAAACGAAAAATTTTATTTTGTGGTACTTCAGTAGTTTGAAGTTATCTATACACACATACACACACACACACACACACACACACATATATATATATATATATATATATATATATATATATATATATATATATATATATATATATATATATATATATATATATATATATATATATATATATATATATATATATATATATTTATATATATATATATATATATATATATATATATATATATATATATATATATATATATATATATATATATATATATATATATATATATATATATATATATATATATATATATATATATATATATATATATATATATATATATATATCTATATATATATATATCTATATATATATATATATATATATATATATATATATATATATATATATATATATATATATATATATATATATATATATATATACATACATATATGTATGTACATATATATATATATATATATATATATATATATATATATATATATATATATATATATATATATATATATATATATATATTTATATATATATATATATATATATATATATATATATATATATATATATATATATATATATATATACTGTATATATATGTGTGTGTATATATATATACATATATATATATATATATATATATATATATATATATATATATATATATATATATATATATATATATATATGTATGTAATATATATATATATATATATATATATATATATATATATATATATATATATATATATATATATATATATATATATATATATATATAAAAGTATATAATCATGAGTACCAATGAATTGTCTCAGTTTCTCAAATTACTTATAGGAACCTATGCAAGAATTTTACTTTTTGCAAAATATGTATTTATTCAGCAAGACTGGTCTGCGGCCAAATTAGTCCACGGTAAAATAGAATGTGGCGAGATGGCCACGGTAAAATGGCCATGGCTAAATGGCCACGATTAATGTCCTAGACCTGAGTTAGTCACCATATGTCTCTGCTGAATGTTATTTCAGCCACAGCAGGTGTACTCTAGAAAATACATTCTGATATAGCTTGCATTGTAGTGAGTACCCATTTCATATAAAAGGTGGAATTCCCATCCTGAATTAAACCAGTAGTTCCATGGAGGGAGATTTCCATTTTCAATATATTCAACATATAATTTATTCTTTGGGTTTTTTTTTTTTTTTTTCAAAGTATCCACCAAGTGTTGCTATGGAATATGGAATTGAAGACAGTGGATGAGGTATAAGAAAACTAATGCTTGCATGTCTTTTTTGAAAATTTTGTTATCTAGCATTGGATTTCCTTCGTTGTTGATATTATCCTTTGTTACAATGCAGTGGGTGACATTGTTTTGAAATCTTTTCTCTTGATTGATTCGAATAAAGATACATTTTTTTCTATGAATGACCTTTTGTTAATGCGTTTAGCACATCATGCTGCCTTTCTTTAGGCATGAGACACTACGAGATTTAAAGATGAAATGGGTTGATTAAACTGAATTGCTTTAATTGTTCGTTGCAACTGTTTCCCAAGTGTTAAAAGTACCAATGATTATGATATGGTTTCCGTTTTTTTTTCTTACTGGCTACATATCAGAGGGAAATCTTTCATGCAAAAACTTATATCAAATATTGTAATTGTGCAATATTATCCTACTTCGGATGATGCCTCTTATCTGCACCTCGAACAATTTTTTTTTTTTTTTTTTTTTTTTTTTTGAGGTCTGCTATTCATGCATTAATTACTGGATAATAATACTTGGGGACAAGTACCAAACCTCAACGTGATGTCCCTGTTGAAACAATTGTTACAACATGCACCACACACATACATACAAGCTAAATCCAAGCTTGAAGGGTGGTGAAAAGATAAACCTCCAGCCTGTGAGCAAAGACTTGGAAAATTTAGAGCACTCACTTTCAAGGCAGTATGCGTGTCAGCAATAAAAGCAGAACTACTAGCCAACCTAAATGCTCACATACTATTCAATCAAGAAAGGCACAAAAACTCCATACTACCAAGAATACCCAAAATACTTACGATTACTTCCCCGTAAAGTCCATCTCATATAAATGCAATACTTGCATGGGACAAGTCCATCATCCAAAATAGCAGAGATCTCCCTGCTTGGGGATTGAGATCCTTTGGGTAGATTCTGAGTATATGAACATCATGAACATTTATAAACCACCACCTACAATCCTTGCATGGCCTTAAATGGACCATCCTGACAATAAAGAAGTTCTTATTGTAGGCGACTTCAACAGCCATAAAACCACCAGGAGCTTTGATCACAATGGCCTTTCGTAAAAAAAATTTGGAATTCCTATCAGATTTTGTCCACAATTTTTCATCCATTATTTAGTTAGCTTGCTAAATAAGGATTCAGAGTGGATTTCAACAAAAAATTGTCAAAGATTTTTTTGTGAGAATCAATGAGGAAATATCATCACCTACATTCCTATTATAGAGGAACCTCTACATACGTTTGCCATTACATACAATTGTTCCTACATTCAAAGTAAAATTCGATAAAATTTTCTTCTCGACACCCGAAGTCATGCTCCAACATCCGACGTAGACCATACGCGCAGAATTTTCTTGAAGCATTGGTCGTAGTTTCTTGTTTACACTGGTAGATGGCAGCACGTCAGAGGGACATCATTAAGCGTCCTCTGTTCGGTCCATTAGTAACAGTGCTTATCTTCTTTTTCTCATGTTTCATTTTTGATTTTACGTATAATCATGGGTCTTGAGAAGCTTAGTTTCAGTACAGGTATTAGTAGTGGTGAGAAAAGGAAGAAGGCAAAGTTTTTATCAGAATTGAAGCAAGAAATTATAGAAAAACATGAGCGCAGTGTGGGTGTGAGTGATCTGCCTAAACAATATGGCCGGAATATATCTACGATCTCGACGATCATCAAGTAGAAGGCAGCCATCAAAGCGGTCAAACTATCAAAGAGGATCACCATTATTTCAAAACATCGCAGCCCTACTCTGGAAGAGAAGGAATGCCTTTTTGTTGATATGGACAAAGGACAAAGAGATTGTTGGCGATACAATAACTGAAACAATCATTTGCAAGAAGGCCAGCGTTATCTATTGTGACTTGAAGGCAGCTGGCTCTTGGGGTGACGGGGGGTGTGGCGGGGAGAGTTCAACCGATCCTACGATGGAGGAATTTAAGCCATCTTGCGGTTGGCTCGAGAAATCAAGGAGACAGACCGGGATACATTCAGTTGTTCAGCACGGAGAGACTTCAAGTTCAGACACCAAGAGTGCTAACAATTTTTTTAAGAAGTTCGTAAAGATCGTGGAGGATGAAGGCTACGTAGAGCAGCAAGTTTTCAATTGTGATGAAACTGGTCTGTTTTGAAAAAGATGCCTAGTTGAACATACATCACCGCCGAAGAAAACAAAATGCCTGGATATAAGCCTATGAAGGATCGGTTGACTCTTGCCCAATATGCAAATGCCAGCGGGGATTACAAAATAAAGTCGTTATTGGTTTATCATTCCGAAAACCCAAGGGCATTTAAGGCACATAGAGTCAATAAAGACATGCTGCATGTTTTCTGGCGTGCTAATTGTAAGGCATGGGTTACTAGGCATTTCTTTGTTGAATGGGTAAACCAAGTGTTTGGAGAGGAATTTGCCTTTAAAGTGCTTGCTTTGCTTGGATAATGCTCCCGCTCTCCCCCCAGGACTCAAAGATGATATCATCGACCAGTTCAAGTTCATCAGAGGACTATATCTTTCATCAAACACCACCCCTATCCTCAAGCCCATGGACCAGTAAGTCACCTCGAATTTTAAGAAGCTCTACACCAAGCACTTACTTAAGCAGTGCTTTAATGTCACGCAAAGCACAAACTTAATTTTGCGCAAATGTTGGAGGAGCCATTTCAATACCGTGCACTGCCTTAAGATCATAGATCAGGCTTGGGAGGGAGTAACTCGACAGACACTGAATTCAGCTTGGAAAAAGCTTTGGCCAGATGATGTTTCTCTCAGAGATTTTTAAGGTTTTGTCCCCGACCCTGAACCTGTGCTTGCCGTAGAGGAAGACGTAGAAGAAATTGTATCCCTTGGCAAGTCCATGGGTCTGGAGTTCAATGAAGAGGACATCATGGAACTCGTCAAGGAGTATCATGAAGAACTCAACACCGAGGAACTCAAGGAGCTGCATGCCATGCAGAATTATGAGTTCTAAGCGCAGTTGAGTGAGTCGGAGGACATCGAGGAGGTAGAGCACATCTTAAGCTGGGCTGAAATAAAAGAGATGTTAGCACATCATCAATACGTGGTTGATTTCATTGATAAGTATCACCCACGGAAACTTCAGGTTTACTGTGTAGTTTCGCATTCCGATGATATCTGCTTAACCCGTTTCAGAAAAATTCTGAAAAGCCATTACCAAGCAACTTTCTCTAGATATTTTCTTTAAAAAGTCTACGAAGCACTCTAGTGATTATGATGAAGAGAAAGAAAGTGAAGCAAAGAAAATTAAGATTGAATTGAGTGAAAGTGATGAAAATTAAAAATCTAAAAGAATAAAAATGTGAAAAGAATATAAAATATAAAAAGGAAAAAAAATAAATAAGCTAAATTAAAGTTCATGTAGTGTGAGTTAGAGTAAGTTACGGTACATTATCGCAGTCACAATCTCTACCTCCTCGCTGTCTGTCCGTCTCCTCCTGCTTAGCAAAGCCTACACCTGCGTTGGCCTGTCTCTAAGGTAAAGTGACAATTAAAACCCCTTTTATATTTATTATTTCTTTATAATTATTCTTTTTTACACCTCGCTCATATAATGCTATTGTATTATTATCATGTTTAATTATATGTAGTAATTTGTTAAGTAGTTATCATAGGTTTTTGGGCTGTAGAGCGAATTATACAAATTACAGTGTATTCTGATATGAATATTTGCTCAAACATACGATGGTTTTAACATATGAACCAGGTCCCGGAACGAATTAGGATTGTATGTAGAGGTTCCACTGTATATTATCAAATAGATTTACCAGTTAAATTGATTTGGGATTCATTAAATAGGAGTTTACAGGCAGCCTTAGATTATATAATGCCATATAAGACAGAAAAAAATGATTACATTCCCTTTTAGAGTATTGAACAAGGCAGAAAGAAATTATTCACAATTAGAAAGGAAGGCTTTGCATTAATATATGGAATGAAGAATGTTTATGTGTATCTATATGGTAGTAAGAACTTTACAACGGTTAAAGACCTATGTTAAACTTGGTTTACCTCTACCGTAGGTAAACCAAGTATACCTATATTAATACTACAAAAACTTCAACATTGGCATATTATGTTAGTAACATATAATAACCGTGACTATAGACCTACATCGAAGATGGCTAATGTGATGACAGTATTCTTTTTGAGTTTCAACATATAACTTACTAATTGCAGCAAAGTATATCATCAATGCACAGAGAAAGACCAAGTGTTTGCAAAAGTATTAGAGACTTCAATCACAGGAAGGGACCTATGCGCAAAAGAAGGAAGTTGTAAATGGTACAAAGTAATTTGTGATGAGTTGAGTATAACACAAAGTAAGCGGTTCGCTAGTAGTAGTTCCCAATCAGTTAGGAATAAAGTTTTATAAAAAGAATAAATGCTGATTACCCTAGTATAGTAAGGTCAAGGTCAACTGGAAGGACTTTTATAGTTGCCAGTTGCAGACGGGGTATTGTAGTGTTGGTTTGGAATTTTATGAAATATGTTAATGCAACAGCACAGCACTAAAGAAAGACATATGCTCCCATTAGAGTTACCAAGATATGAATGACATTACCTGTCACTCCCTGATCATAGCTTGAGTGGAGAGGTGGCTTGGTCTCTGATCATATGAATATATCGTCAGTCTCTAGGGCATTGCACCGCTAAGATATTGGCACTGTCTTTTGCCTTTATCATTCATGAGGGACCTTTGAAACCTTTAAACTTCCACAGAGATTTTGCAGGTCCATATTTAGTTCATTCATACTTTAAACTAGTGGACGCTTACAGTAATTGGACAAAGGTAACTATTTGAGTACGCACACCAATTTTGGTAAGTCATGGTCTGCCTGAAAGGATCTTGGCAGATAATGGTCAACAGTACACTTTGCAAGAGTTTGAAGTTTTATAATGTGAATGGTATACAGCATGTATTATCTGTAACTTATTGTTCATCTACAAATGAAGCAGGATGAATGTTTTTAAAACCTTAAGGTATATTAAGAAGTGTAGGCAAGCAGATTTGGGTAATATATTTCCTCATGTAACTACAGTTGTGACACCATCGAATTTGTTGATGGGGAAGAGAACTAGGAGCAAGTAAGATTCTATGTATCCTTCTTTGAAAAAAGTCATTATTATTATTATTATTATTATTATTATTATTATTATTATTATTATTATTATTATTATTATTATTATTATTATTATTATTTGATAATATATAACACTAGTTGGAGATGCAGGACATTATAAGCTCAAGGACTTCAATAAGAAAAAAAAACGGCTGGATTGAGGAAAGGAAATAAGGAAATGGATAATTATTTATGCGTAATAATGAATAAAGAACTTAAAATATTTAAGTTTAGAAAACAACGTTGACATACACATGGTATACATAAACTATGAAAAAAAATACTATGTCAGCCTGTTCAAATTAAAAGCGCGCACTCCAAGTTTGAGCTTACGAAATATTAATGACTGAACTGCCTGATTAGGAGGAACATTCCAAAATCTGGTCACGCATTCAATAAAACTTGTAGAATACTCTGTATTATGAATCTTTTCAATGAAAAAGCTAAATTTGTTAGTACAAACTGCATTCCTAGTGCTATGTTCAAATCCATGGTCAGAATAATGAAAACTAGTATGCAATATGCACAAAAAAATTAATTGAACAACTGTGCCAGATATTTAGATCAGGATCAGAAATGAGAAATTTGATAGACCGTAAGTTTTTTTTTTTTCCAATAAATTGTAATGTAATTCAGGAGCCGAAAACTAGGTATGAAAAAAATACTCGAAATGGATGAAAGAATTGAAAAATTTTTTCAGAATAGATGGATCACCAAAAATATTGAAATATCCTACTTAAAAAGATTTTTCATGCAATTCGAGAAAGAGTGGAGTGAATGTCTCTCAAAAGTAGATTTTCAATTAAGAATTACACCTAAAACTTTAAAGCAGTTGTATATAGTTAAGAAAACATTATAATTTCAAAGATCTGAATGATAAGGAACTGCTCTCCTCGAACTACTTATACCAATCCGAATGATGCTAGAATACGTAACAATACGATAAATAGAGGAGGCCTTATGGAAAATTTTCCATACGTGTCAATTAAGGGGGAGGACACTGTTATATATGTGACATAAAATAAATCGCAGATTATATGTAAAACTTATGTAACATCATAACACTACACGTACTGTGTGCACCATCATTACATCCCAACGTGTCTCACATTGATAATATAAGGAATTATAAGTACTGTATCATATATACTTCAGTATCAGAACACTTGGAACAAGGCATCAATAGATATTTGCCCTAAATGTTGAAAGTAAAAATAATATGATAAAAAGAGATAATTATACAAATAGCAGAGGATTTCTATACGATGCTATACAATAATAAAATAAAATAAAAATTCTAAAGAAATAACGAAACAGTTGAGTCAGTACCAAAAGTAACAGTAAGAAAAATAAAGAAAGCATTAAGTAGCTGATAAAAGCCAGAGAAGCAGGAGAAGATGGTTACCAGTTACTTTATTAATAACAACTTCAATAGTAATAAATAGTTGCATTTTCCATTTGTTGTACTATAATATACTGTATATTCTTCTTGGTGTATGTTTGCGTGTGTTTCTATATTTTGTTCAACCCAGTAATCAGCAATATGAAAAATATTTGAAAGAAATGTTGGTCCTTCGCCAATCAGTGATTTTGGATCATGTGAGTATCTTTAATCATTTTGGTGGTGGGATTAGTCTTAACTTTCGGTATATTATTATCTTAATGTTCCTTGTATTCTACCTTGCATCTGTCTAGGTAATTTTCTTCCCTACGCTTATCTTCTTCCTTCCCACCATTATCCCTACATTAAGGGTCACTTACCAATGCCATCTGTCAAAGGCGCCTTTTTCTATCAAACCTCTTCTCTCCACATCATCCTTCACCTTATCCTGCCATCTAATTTTCTGCCTCCCTCTTGATCTCCCCCTCGCCATACGCCATAGTTGAAATCTTTCAAGTAATGATATTCCAATAATACTCCTAAGAATTCTTATCTAAGTTCTCTCATGCTTTGCTTCCTCTTTTTTTCAAAGCTTTACTACAGGAAATATCTACTCAGGGCAAACAACCTGCATTACTAGAGTTATTGATCCTTGACATCCTGGACCACAAATTGAATATGCATGATAAGGATGGAGAGGAAAGTGTGATATTACGGCCCGTTGTGCTGCTGATGAGCTATTTGCGTAGGTGTGTGATACAATTAATGTTGTGTCTTATGGAAAAAAATGGACTTCTGGCTGGCTGTATCCTTTAGTTTTAGGCCAGGGGACTGCATTATGACCCCCCCCCCCCAAAAAAAAAAAAATAGACGTTAATCATATATTGTGGGTAATGGATGAAACCAATTCTAATAGATCTGTGGTATAGACTAGGCTTCAAAAACGACCATGCTAGAAGTTTTATATTGTACGTTACCCCAGAAAGTTGGTTTTAATGATGTCCAAAATATATGGTTAATCATGCAAAGAGAGGAATGGATGAGACTTGGTATAATTGAAAAAGTACAGTTTCCCTACTTCAAAACACCAATGCCAGAAATTTTCCTACCAGAAGCCTATTAGTACTCTGTTAACGATATTTCTAATACACATTCTGGATATGAAGACAGAAACCTGTCCATGAACACTGACACTCTGTTAACTAAATACTACATTATTTGTATTAAATAAAATTGAAAGAATATTTTCTGCATGGCTTTATTTATATTTTTTTTCATCATTCTCTTAACTAATTGATGCAATGATGTCACATTCTAAAGTTTTGAACGTCCCATTCAATCGCTGTCATATTCATCTTTACTAATTTCACTCTAGTTCTCTTACTCATAATCTAATTCATCAAAAGCAACATTAGTTTCCGGAGTTTATTCTTTATCCTCTAACATATATAGTTCTCTTGCTTGAGGGTACATTCAGGCACACTTCTATCTAGTTTCTCTTTCTCTTGTTTTGTTGAAGTTTTTATAGTTTATATAGGAAATATTTATTTTAATGTTACTATTCTTAAAATATTTCATTTTTCCTTGTTTCCTTTCCTCACTGAGCTATTTTCCCTGTTGGGGCCCCTGGGCTTATAGCATCCTGCTTTTCCAACTAGGGTTGTAGCTTAGCATTTAATAATAATAATAATAATACGACTCTGGAAGGCAGTTTCTACCGCATCAAAGTAGATCTAAGTGCTCGCCTTGCTTTTGCCATCAATATACAAGAGGCTAAATATCTTTATCTGGATGTCTTGTACCTTCCCTATTCTACAGAATGCTGAAATAATGGTCATGCTTAGTATGGAACTGTAATATTTTTCAATTAGTGGCAATGAAGCACTATTGGTCTTTTTTACGTGTTTTAAAAAATTTTTGTGACTTCTAAGCATTTTAATGAAACAATCAAAGCCAGAGTCATTGGTGTTTTCTTCCTTTGTATATACTGCAAGTCTATCGAATGACAGATTTTTTATCATTGTCATCAGGCAACATAGATTTCTATGCATATCACCAGTACATCTGTATCAGAAGACCTGATGACCATGTTTCTCTATTCTCTCAGGAAAAGGTATCAAATAAGGGTATCGGCTTCTTCATAACAATATTAGAATTCTTCTGGCTTTTTAACCACTAGAATTTCCATTGCATATGTTTGAAGCTTAATGCAGATTCCAAAATGTGAAACTGAGTTTTTTCCAGCTACTATCTTTGCATAGTACTTCTTCCCTCGTTCTCATATCATGAACTTTCCAAATTCATCAACGATCATACCATTCTTAAACAGTTCACAGCCCTTTTGTCACTGTTTTGGTCCCCACTAGATAACTTGATTGTTTCTTGTCGAGTCAAAACAGTCCCTTCTTT
>NC_090744.1:75035130-75037630 GCF_036898095.1 Palaemon carinicauda | reverse complement strand
ATTGCCCTCGATTTTAGTGCTCTAAGTGACCATGTTAATCATGATGCCCTTGTTTTCTAACTCAAACAGTCTGGAGTGGGTGGGTCGTTTTTTAGCATCATTATGGAATTTTTAAATAATAGATCACAAGGAATTGGTGTTGATCGTCACCATAGTGAGTATAGGAATTTGATATCTGGTATTCCTCAGGGTAGTGTTCTTGGCCCATTACTTTTCGTACCATATACACAAGACATGTGGTTTGGTCTAGACAACAAGCTTGCTGCATATGCAGATGATCTTACTCGCTTTCATCAATTCCATCGCCTGAATGCATATCTGGGGCTGCTAAATCCCTTAGTAGAGATTTGGCTAAATTAGTGCATGGTGCACATTATGGGGAATGAAGTTGTATTCTATCAAAACTCAGAGGATGATTGTAACTAGGTCAAGGACCCTGGCTCATCAACATCTGGATCTCAGAATTGATGAGGTTTCTTTAACTTTGTATGACTTTTTTTTTTTTTTAATCTTAGGTGTGATTCTCCACAGCAAATTTACTTTTGCGGAACACACTAGGTCTTTTTATTCTTCAATTGCAAAAGCAATTAGCTTATTAAGAAGGTCTTTCAAGATTCTTGGTGATCAATCTATTCTGATGAAGTGTTTTAATCCTTTTATTATACCTTGTTCTGTGTATTGTTATCCTCTGTGATCTTCAGCTGCTGATTCTAATCTTAATTTGTTGGACGGGACCTTACATTGTATTGAATTTCTTATTCCTGATCTTGATATTAATCTCTGGCACCGTTTTTCAATTAGTTTGTTGTGCATGTTGCACAAGAGTTTTTATAATTCTAACCTTCCTTTACATTCAGATCTTCCTGGACAGTTCCATCCTGTTCGTAATTCTAGGTATGCAGTTAATTCTGACACTCAGGCCTTCTCCAGCATGAAGCTCAATACTTCACAGTACTGAAGAAGTTTCATTCCAGTTCAAACTTGCAGCAAATGTTTTTATGGTGAACAGTCTTACATAAGTCCTTTTATAGTTCATATATCAAACATCTTTTTTAATGTTGATGTTTTTAAAATATTTTATCTCAATTTTTCATTACTGCTTATATCGTTCATGTATTTCCTTATTTCCTTTCCTCACCAAGCTATTTTTCCCTGTCGGAGCCCTTGGGCTTATAGCATCTTGCTTATCCAATTAGGGTTATAGCTTAGCTAGTAATAATAATAATAATAATAATAATAATAATAATAATAATAATAATAATAATAATAACATAATTCCTTATGGGTGACTGCAAAATGGGATCATTATATGCAATTCTTCTTAATAACAGGGTGTCCATGACAAATTTAGAATAGAATCCATTGAATATTGGTGATGATATTTTCATGAATGCCTGAATCAACAAGACAAAGCCCATAACGCGAATAATGATGATTTGGATTTTCAACTATGTGTTTTCACCTTCAGAACGATTTTCAGCAGTAGAGTTTTCGAGGCATTAGAATTTCGTAGATTTGAGGTTTTTGTGAAATGGCACAATTTCCTTACTTTAACCTTCAAAATTTCTACGTATTTGACTGCACGTAGTACATATTTTTGGATCCGAGTACAAATTTTCGTTTTCATGGTGTGTGTTGTTCTTCGAGTAGAACATCAAAACTTATGGTAAACGCAAAGTCAATCCAGCTAAATATGAGTTGGGTCATATCAGTTATCAGGGGGCACAATTTACGATATCCCGATTGATACACAATCATAGGCCTACAAAATATAGCTTCCTTTATAAAAAAAAAAAAAAAAAAAAAATCACAGTAGGCCCAACTCAATATAAATGAATATTCTTTTTTTTTCACAATGCATGTAAAGATCATGGTTCGTTGGATCATTGGAGGCTTCAGGTAGGGATGGGGAATACAATTAAATTTTTTAAGGCCTATTTGAAGGATGTAATTTTTAGGCATGTGAGAGTTTGAGCATGGCTATCAAATATCTATTTGCATCATCATTCAAACTCACAATACACAATTATGAAATTCCGGCAGGGGGGGAAAGTACAAGATGAAAATTCTGGCATTGATTTTTTTTTTTCTTTTCTTTCTTTTTTTTTTTTTTGCAAGAGACTGTAATATTCCAATTGCATCAAGTTTCATCAATTCCTCTCTTTGCATAATCAACCTTGTTTTTTGTGACCCCTTAGAATCATTCTGTCTGTAGTAATGTACAAAATATGACTTCGAGTATGATCATTTCTAGGGCCCAGACTATTCACCTATCTTAATAAAATTGGTTTCATCCATTCCACGTAATGTATGATTAAAGTGAATTTTCGGCAGTCTTAATACAGTCCCCTTGCCTAACATATAGGATATAGCCAGCCAGAAGTCCATTTCATTAAAATATACATAGAGTCCTATCACTTCGGATCATCAAACCTTTCCTCTCTTTCTCTTCCCATGATCAAAGTGCCCGTAGCTGTCGGACTGAAATCTTATTCATTAA
>NC_090744.1:75017630-75030130 GCF_036898095.1 Palaemon carinicauda | reverse complement strand
ATGATCTAAGAGTCTACCAAATTCGACCGTCGAGATGACATGGACTACTGAGCAAAAGACATTTATAGTTGAGGTTTATTTTCGGTTGAAGTCTATCCATGCAGCTGAATTGCAATTCAAAGAAGGGTTCAGATGTCAAGAATTTCCTGTCCACTCAATGATCTTCAGATGTGTCAACAAGTTCAGAACCCATAGGACTGTGCATAACCTCAATTGTAAAGACACTGACAGACAATCACACTCTGGACGACCGAAATCATCAAGGACAGAACACAACATTGCTGCAGTCAGAGACTCTGTTGTCCGCAGCCCAAGCAAGCCTGTACGACGGCGACGTCAGGAGCTTGGAAACAATCGGGAGTCTGAGCGAAGAATTTTGAATGCAGATCTCCACCTGCATCCTTACAGTATACAGATTAAACACAAGCTTACACCTGACGACATGCTTGGGTTACGAACAACTGAGTCTCTGAATGCAGAAATGTTGTGCGGTTTTCTTGATTTTGGTCGTCCAGATTGTGATTGTCTGTTAGTATCTTTACAATTGAGGTTATGCATAGTCCCATGTGTTCTGAGCTTGTTGACCCATCTGTAGATCATTGAGTGGACAGGAAATTCTTGACATCTGAACCGTTCTGTGAACTGCAATTGAGTTGTGTGGATAGACTTCAAACGAAAATATGCCTCAACTATAAAAGTCTTTTCCTCAGTAGTCCATGACATTTCGAAGGTCGAATTTGGTAGACTCTTAGAACATCTTTTTTTTTTTTTTTTGATGAATCTGAAAAATAAAAGGAATTGATTATTTTTTTCAAAAGTTATTCATGTTTAGGTGATGACGTTTTTTTTTCTTATTTTTTGTTTTTTTTTTTGTCACCCTGTATCTAGAGAAGCAGGAGGCCTATCATCCTTGGAAGGTGTAGTAGATCAGATTTGACTTGACATAGCTATAGTCAGCTTGGAGCTTTTCGTCAGAGAGGTTATGCTTGAATTAGAAAGAAATACAAATTGCCCCAAAAAATCAAAAGAACCCTTTCTGGTACAACCCAGGAACATAAGATAAGGGCTGGTCCTCAAATATGCAATCTTTGGTGTGTATGCAACAGTTCTTCCTTCACTTAAACCAAATGGATCTGTCTGTCACTGCATATAATAAATGGCAACCATTTTGTTTGATATGCTTGACAGTAAGCAGAGTAATGAGAAACTTGATCTTCCTTATTTCTGTTTTCCTGAGGCTGAACGAACTCTTTTAGCTTTTGGATCTTGTGAAATTAAATCTCTTTTGATAAATTTTGATGATTATGGAGGTGTAGACCCCAATGGCCTTTTTCCTTTGTTTTTTATTAAGATTGCAGCTGTTTCATCTCCAATTTTATCAGTTATTTTGCGAAAGTTAGCAAGTAGAGGAGCTTTTAGTACTTAGAGAATTGGCAATGTTATTTCACTTTGTAAATGTGTTTGTGGTAGCTCAAGTCCAACCGATTACCACTCAGTTTCCATAACTCCCATATTATCAATAGTTTTTCAACATCTTTTGTCGAAACGTCTAAATAGATTTGCTGAAGATAGTCGTCCGATCTCTAGTTTGCAATTTGGCTTTCATAAAGGCCTTGGAGCATGTGATGCCATTCTTAAAATCCCCTATGCTGTAAAGATGTCCATTGAATGTTGTCTGGATATTTGTATGACTGACCTGGATATTGGTGCTGCTTTTGACTGTGATAATCATTTGCCCTTGTTTTCAAAGTCAAGCAAGTAGGAGTGGATTGGCGTTTTTTCAGCATCATCATTTAATTTTTAAGTAATACATCGCAAAGAGTTTCGTTGTTAGGCACCATAGTGAGCATAAGAATGTGATATCTGATGTTCCTTACGGTAGTATTCCTGGTACATTACTTTACATACCATATACACATGGCATGGGGTATGGCTTCGAAAACGAGCTCGTTGCTTATGCAGATGATGATGATCGGTTTGCATGAATTCCCTCTCTTGGATGTGTATTTAGGGTGGCTGAATCCCTTGTTAGATATCTAGTAAAATTTAGTGTATATTGCAGACTTTGGGGCACGAAGATGAATCCTAACAAAACTCAAAATTTTGGAGCTCCTAAACATCCGGATCTTAGTATTGATAAAGGTTCTTTATCTCTGTATGACTATTGAAATTTCAGGTGTGATTCTCGACAGAAAATTTACTTTGGAGATATATTTTGGATCTGTGTCTTCTTCAACCGAACAAAAAGAAAATTTTTTTACTGAGGAAGTCTTGTAAGATTTTCAGTAACCAATCCATTCTGAAGAAGACTTAATATTTTCATTCCGGCTTTTTTCGAATATTGTTTTCCATTCTGGTCTGGAACTGTTGATTTTCATCTTAATTTTTTCAACAGAAATTTACGGTTCATTATTTTTTTTTCCTGATCTACATATTAATCTCTGGCACCGTCGTTCAATTAGTTCATAATTCTCTTTGCATAAGATTTTTTCATAATTCTAACCATCCTTTACATTCAGATTTTCCCGGAAAGTACCATTCTCTTCGGTATACAAGGTATGCAGTTAATTCTAATATTCAGGCCTTCTCCAAGCCCGAGGCTCACAGTATTCTATAAGTTTTTTCCCATCTGTGACCAAGTTGTGGTAGAATCTTCCTAATCAGCGAGTCGAATCAGTAGAACTTCAAAAGTTCAAACATGCAGAATTTTTTTTTTATGTTGAACAGGCTGATATAAGTCTTTTTATAGTTTATATATGAAAGATCTGCTTTGAAGTTTTTGCTTTTTTTGAAATATTTAATTTCAATTGTTCATAACTTCTCCTTCACTTTATTTATTCCCTTATTTCCCTCTTCACTGGGCTATTTTTCCCTGTTGCAGAACTTGGACTTATTGCATCCTGCTATCCAGGCTAGGGACTTAGCTAGGCTAATAATAATAATAATAATAATAATAATAATAATAATAATAATAATAATAATAATAATAATAATAATAATGCGATGTCCATTAAATCTTTCACACCGGGATACCTCTCTCATAAAAAGTGTCTTACATACAATTCATTCTCACTATTATCTTCACTGCTTAATCCCCTTGTAATTCACTTTTCTTCATTCAAATACCATAAATCCAATTCTAGACTCAAATTCATATCTCTAGTCATACCCTTCTTACCCTTTGTCTTACTTACCAACTTCACTCATTCCTGATCATCCTCACTCTCACCATGACCTTTTTTTTTTTCTTGTGTGTGTATATTCTACATTTTACTTCCTAATTTTCTTCTCATTCCTCCTCTCGCCTTTCTGTTCATCCTTACTATGCTTAATACCTTCACATTCACTATCACTAACACTTATTACCTTGGTCATCTCTTCCATTATCAACCATCTCTTCCACTATTAACCATTTAAATGACCCCACATAGTTTCTAATCGTTTCCCCATTAGTTCTTCCATTCGTTCCCCCTTTTTTTTCCATCGTTATGTCAACACTTTCTTCCACTCCTTCTACAGCTCTCTTTAGCGCTTTCAGTTCTGAAAACTTAAACTCACATTCTCTACAAAAAACTTCTTTTTCTCTGTGGACAACTTATCAATCTGTAATGCCTACTTCTCCTCTTTTTCCTAACGCAACCGCAATTCCTCTTATAAAACCTTTTCATTGCTCTTCCATTACTTTTTTTTTTTCATCCTAATCATAATTAAAAATCTCAATTCCGTCTTCCGATCAGGAGACCAGCTTTTTATTCCTCCCAAACAGTCCCTGTTTCCTCGCCAAAATGGAGTGGCAATAATCTCAACAATACAAACTTTCCCCTTACGTTATCGGCAACTGGTCTCTTGGGCAGTAGGGAAAATTAAAACTAATCGTAGCTTTAAAACTTTAGTTCCTAAAAAATAAATATACAGTAACACCTAATACAAAAGAAAAAAAAAATGTGCATACATTCAAGTGAAACTTCCAAAAAACGTTAATAAAACATTAAACTATACACACTGAAAACCATATTAGTGAAAATATTCTCAAGGCTTGGATCGTGCCAGAGCCTAGGTACCATGGTCTTCCAATGTCTTGGGTTAGAATTTTCTTGCTTGAGGGTACACTCGGGTACAATTTTCAATCTTATTTCTCTTCCTCTGGTTTTATTAAGTTTTTATATTTTGGGGGAAATATATGTTCTAATTTTGTTACTCTTCTTAGCTTATTTCATTTTCTCCTGTTTCCTTTGGTAACTGGGCTTATAGCATCCAGTTCTTCATACTAGGTTTGTAGCTTAGCAGGTAATACTACTACTACTGCTACTACTACTACTACTACTACTACTACTACTACTACCAATAATAATAATAATGATAATAGCAAAAAAGAGTAGACGATGGATTGACGATGTTAAATTGCAGAGAAATATAAACCGGCACAAGAGGAAGGACATGTCTGGGGCTTGTGTTCTGCAGTAGACTAACATATATATATATATATATATATATATATATATATATATATATATATATATATATATATATATATATATATATATATATAGCTGTGTATATATAAATATGGATATATATATATATATATATATATATATATATATATATATATATATATATATATATATATATATATATATATATATATATATATATATATGTATATATAAATACATATATATACATATATACAGCTGTGTATATATAAGTATATACAGTATATATATATATATATATATATATATATATATATATATATATATATATATATATACATCTATATATATATATATATATATATATATATATATATATATATATATATATATATATATATATATATATATATTATGTACATATATAAATATGTATATATATATATATATATATATATATATATATATATATATATATATATATATATATATATATATATATATATATATTATGTACATATATAAATATATATATATATAAATATATATATTTATACATATAAATATATATATATATATATATATATATATATATATATATATATATATATATATATATATATATTTATATATGTATATATGTATATGTATATATATATATATATATATATATATATATATATATATATATATATATATATATATATATATATTAGTTGGGAACCAAGTAAATTGCTGAAGATGATATTTATGTTCTGACGTCAATCTTCCAAATTGGAGAAATATATAATGTTACTATTATATATATTATTTACTTATTTAACTTGCGTTATTTTTTTTCTTTAGTTCTTTCAATAAAATAGATATTTGGATGGGTAAAAGTCTATTTTTATTGAATATATTAGATGTAGTGCCATAGCTTCTGTACCATAGCCTATGGCACTTTCTTGGGGTTGAATTCTCTTGCTTTTCCAACTAGGGATGTAGCTCATCTTATAATGATAATAATAATAATAATAATAATAATAATAATAATAATAATAATAATAATAATAACAACAATAATAATAATAATAATAATAATAATAATAATAATAATAATAATAATAATAATAATAATAATAATAATAATAATAATAATAATAATAATAATAATAATAATAATTGTGTTGCTGGTTTTTTGAAGGGTGTGCGTGAGGTTTTTTACGTTTACGTATTATAGACTTCGTTTTAAATACATCAAAATTAGGGTCATTTCCTGACTGAAACCGATTAATCCGAATGATATGATTCCCAATGAATAATATCTATTTGTCACCTGTTTTACTATCTCACAAATGGCTAAAAAAAATTTTTTTCAGAGTTGCAAATTCATTGCTCTTAGTTATTCCAAAGCATTAGGGTAAAGATATCCTGTTATAGTCAGTTGTTTTTTATATATATATTTTCCCTCAACATACAGTTACAGATGCCTTTTGTTAAACACGAAGAGCACGGGAGGATGTATTTTGAAAAAAAAAAACTAAAAAAAAAAAAAATTGCATACTATTATTTTTATGATAGTTAATTGTACCTTACTTTAATTTTTCAGAAGCATAGGTATTCTGCATTCTATGAAAGAAGTATCGTGAAGAAAACAAAATGGTTTTCTTTAGTTTTTACAGTTATATTTGAGAAAACCGATCATATTCCTGTTTTTTTTTCTGCAAAATTTTTCTTTTTAGTAAAAGGATTTTCCTCTGAGTTACATAACATATTTATATATATATACACACACACACACACACACACACACACACATATATATATATATATATATATATATATATATATATATATATATATATATATATATATATATATATATATATACACACATAAATCATTCTAGTGAA
The DNA here is from genome assembly GCF_036898095.1 of Palaemon carinicauda. Taxonomy (NCBI): domain Eukaryota; kingdom Metazoa; phylum Arthropoda; class Malacostraca; order Decapoda; family Palaemonidae; genus Palaemon; species Palaemon carinicauda. Next base: position 75,023,799 of record NC_090744.1, on the reverse strand, counting down.
GAATATAAGCTGAGATGATACAACAGCTTTTGTAATGTTGTAATGAAACCCAATTACGCAATGAATACTGAATGCATAATTTTTCAAAGAATTCCTGTTAGTGAATAGGAAAAAATGTATAGAATACCTCGATAAAACCATCTTTCTTAAAATGTGGTGAAAACTATGGAATACCCAAAGGGATAATTCAATGCGATTCCATCCAACCCCTGACCACAACGTTCCAATTCTCAAACCTTCAACAAGAGGTTATTTGCATAGGGGAAGAAAAGGAAATATTCCCCTTTGATTGCCGATACTTTTTAATTTTACTTATTTGGAAGGGACTCTCTCTCTCTCTCTCTCTCTCTCTCTCTCTCTCTCTCTCTCTCTCTCTCTCTCTCTCTGTAATTATACAATAGTCTTTAATATTTGGTTATCTTTGCAGTAAAAGATGAAAATGAAGCTGTGATTTGTCCATTGCTTGAAACTACTCTACACAAACAACAACTTTCAGTCCATGAAAGGCTATCACAACCGGCTTAAGCACCAAATACAATCCCTGGTGAGAGGTCTGTGAGTGCGCTTACTCTCACATTGTTAACTTGCCGGAAATGGGAGGAAATTGGCTAAGAAAACTTCTTGGCTATGGTTAATATGTAGAATGTTTCAAATGAACCTACCTGAACTACTCTCTCTCTCTCTCTCTCTCTCTCTCTCTCTCTCTCTCTCTCTCTCTCTCTCTCTCTCTCTCTCTCTCTCTCTCTGTAATTATACAATAGTCTTTAATATTTGGTTATCTTTGCAGTAAAAGATGAAAATGAAGCTGTGATTTGTCCATTGCTTGAAACTACTCTACACAAACAACAACTTTCAGTCCATGAAAGGCTATCACGACCGGCTTAAGCACCAAATACAATCCCTGGTGAGAGGTCTGTGAGTGCGCTTACTCTCACATTGTTAACTTGCCGGAAATGGGAGGAAATTGGCTAAAAAAACTTCTTGGCTATGGTTAATATGTAGAATGTTTCAAATGAACCTACCTGAACTACTCTCTATCTCTCTCTCTCTCTCTCTCTCTCTCTCTCTCTCTCTCTCTCTCTCTCTCTCTCTCTCTCTCTCTCTCTCATCATATACTCTTTCGCGGTCTATAGTCCTCAGCCATGTAGGCCTGGATCCTCCAACTCTCCTAGTGCCTTGAGCCCAGGAACGATAGGTCAAAATTGGGGAGTTTTGGGAAATAATTAGATAAAAGCTGAAACTTTGCACAGGTATAGAGAATTGTGACCTGAACAACATATTAAAAGTCCCACTGTCTCCCACGCTTGCTTTAACCGCCATTATGGAAAATGGCCGTCATATTGGATTTCCTTAAAATTCAAATATCTCGAAAAATATCAATTCTATCAAAAAACACCACTTGATAAACGTTGTTCAGAATTGGTTGTTTTATAGTAATCAATAGATTGATTTACAAAAAGAGAAAATCTATATGAAAAAAAAATAAAAAAAATATTGAAATTAAAGTAATGAATTTATTTTCAACGACAATTTCTACAGAATTGGTGCCCTATATTACAAAATGCCTCTAAACAAATGTTATAGAACAAACGTTCTTCTTTTGAAACATATATACAAGTTTATACTTATATTCATAAATAAAAAAGTTATGGAGGAAAATATATAGAAAACTGAAATGTCAAATTTTCACGTACAGAATCAAATTTTTTTTTTTTTTTTTAATTAAGAAGTGTTTTATTTGCAATCATTCAGATAAATCATTGAACAATGTTTTGATAGGCATCATTATTCATTTCTTAATAGTGAAATTTACAATAGCAGTGAAAGGATATCGAGGCTTTTTTTTTTTTTTTTTTAGAATAGAGAAGGATGCCTGATATATTAATGAGGTTTCAGACAAATACCTTGCGTAGGATTAATAATACATACACTTTGTTTATACTTACATGTGCAATAACAATAAATACGAAAGAAAATATTTCAACTGAGAGATTGTTCATTAATAAAAATGTAAGCTCTCAAACACATAAAAATATAACAGCAGGTTTGCATAAAGTAATTGTGGGACAAGTATGTCATATAGGGTTCTCTTTAAAGTAAATATGGATTGAATTATATCTGAATAGAACACACTCAGAGCTCAAACATTCTTGATGTTAAGTTTTCTTTCATCTCATGAGCGTCTTCTTCAACATCCTCCTCAAATGGTAGTGAATTTTCACATCCAACACCACGACACTGTCCACAGATGGATGAGCTTGATATACCAGCCCTACGACATTCACATTGATGGCGGCATCCTTTTCGACAGTTACAGCTGACTAAATGTAACAAGTCATCTGGAGCTGGAGGTTTTATTGAAGGGATGGGTTTCAGCCCATTTTTGTAACTCTCCCATCCCCATTCGACTGGAGAGAGAGATGGTTACCATGCCAATGCTGTACTTGTTAGAACACCCTAAACGAGTGCAAGCGAGCTGCATCACTTGTTGGTGGCAATGTTGATAACTGAAACTCAGATTTAAGTGACATCTTTGCAACTGTTCTCTTATATGCATGCAAAGGATACCTGTCCAATGTTTGAAATTTCTCCGCTCCGTACATAGAAAGGAGGAAAGCTTCGCCAGCTTTGGCCACTTCATCTTTAGATGCTTCTCGGTTATCAAATACAGACACTGTATTGCATATGTCTTGGCTCTTCTTCAAAATATCAAAGGACTTTTTCTTTCCTTTCCCATATAAAGCTGATGTTGTGTCACAGCCTGTAACAGCGTGGAGGAACAGAAGATGTTGACGAAGATGTCCCAGGTTAGATATAAGTGTCCTAATATCATAGATCTTGTTGGGGTTGTGTACTTTACCAGGTTTAATAAAAGGTATTTTTGTAGATGATTTAGAAAGAGATACTAGATGTACTAGTAAGTCTGTGTCGTCACCCACCACTGCTACATTATGTCCACTATTTTCTAATGACCAAGAAGTTTGAACAATAGACATATCTGCATCTTCCTTGGCAACTATAACTGTAATGCCAGCACGCTGTATTTGGTCCTTCAGTTTACTGATCAGCAGTGTCTTGTTACGCTTATTACACAGGAAATCTGCTTGCGGTAACGTTGAGTAACATTCCTCATTGACTTCAACTTTTATAGAACAATGCTTGGATGCCCTACGATTTTGCTCTTGAGATTTGGTTGTTGGTGTCACTGGGTAGCCATCAAAAACAACTGTTGCATTTTTGCCATAATGATTGATTACATAACCTGTGTAGGCTTGAAAAATATCCCGATACATAGCTGGCCTTGGCCACACAACTTTATGAAGAAGATGACCACCATCCACAACATACTGGTATTCATCTGAAACTAACCCTTCCCAAGGTCCATATGATTCCAATTTAGTCACTAAGGCTGCTTTGTGCCCTTTTCTCATTGAGGTGTCGTCAAAGAGTGAAGGAGGTTTAGGGGCCAATTCATAAGTCATATAATTAGCAAGTTGGTCATCATTTTTCAAAACACATATTATTCTGCTGAAAAGCTGTTGAGAGTTCACTGCAACAACATCCTCACGAACTTTCAGTCCATTCCTCATGACTGATATTGACCGTACTGCGTTCTTTCTTTTTAAGTGTATAGTTGAGAACTTCTTGCCATCCATATCATGCATTTCTTTTAAGCCGATTGATTTTGCTGTGTCACAGTTCATTAAATCATCAGCAATTATTCCTGTTCCCAAGAATACCAACCCACTAAAAGTTTCTTGGAATGGAGAGTGAGATCGTAGCCAGTTCTGCAATATTTGTAAGTGCTTCTCATCATTAAACTATCGTGATTCTCTCAATTCAACATACTGTTTAGTTGTTGCAGATGAAACACCAGTAAATTTCTCCACAGCATCACAAACTTGTGTACTTCCTGGCGTTGATTTTATCCACTGGGCTAAAGTGCTCTCAGTAATACCCCTGCCATGTGTAAGTCCCCCAGAAGATTTAAATCCCTTCATCAGATACTGCTCAATTACCATATCACTCCATGTCCCGGACCAATAACGATTGCTGCGACGCAATGTGAAGAATCCATCAATTGTAAGTTTCTCATATTCCTTCTTTGCCATTGTATTGGAAAGTTCATGCATTTGCTGCAAATAGATCTGTGCAGCTTTGGCAAATGTGGAAGCATCTCTCGTACACAATACAGGTGCAAATCCCACTGTCCTGTGCGTTCAGCTCTCAGAAAGAGCTTAATTAGGGATACTTGCTCATGATATTGCAACCAAAGTATTGCTGTGCGACTCAAGTCCTCCTTTTGATTGATGCTGTTTATCAGCTTAGTATTAATGTCTGTTAAGATTTCATTATTTAGTACGTCTTCAAAATAAACTTCATGGGTCAAGAAGGAGTGGAATATCTCCAGGATTACACTACATTCTTCATCATTCATATGGACATCATCTAGAAGAATTCTTGTAAGAGCAGCCTGTGTAAGAAAGTGAGCTCGAAGGGCACGGTAATATGTGTGTCCAGAAAGCATGTGTCTTACAGAAATTTCTGAATATATTGTGACCCACAATTCTTCCAGTCCACTTCCACGCATGATGGTGCCTATTGCTCCCATGAAGGACATGAGAAGATGGAACCCACCCAAACGCACAACTACTTTTGACAATGGGCTTTCTTCGCCAACTGCACCAACTATTTCAACTGATTTCACATAGAGGGGCTGGTCAAAAGTTACTACACAGTGAGTTTAATTCTGGGACTTAGTACCCTCAACAGCATGTAAAAGTGCTGTGTATATAGTTGATAGCTTCCCTGGGTTCAAGTTGATGAAGGGGAGTGCAAGTATATTAGTTTCAAAATGACCATCTCTCATTGCTGCTTGCATGTAGCCATTCCAGCCTGGTATTTTACTTGTACTCAAGTAGCTTCCACATACCCAAAAGGTATCTAACTGTCGAGCATGTTTTACAGTTACTGGTTGATATGTATCGCATGAGATAGATGCCTTTGCTATTATATTTTGCATACCTGATATGTTTGTAGTTTTTCTATATGTCTTTATTGGAATTGTTCCCCCAGCATTACTTGAACTACTTACATCCATAATTCTCTGAACTGCAGTACTGATTAATACTGCACTGGCAAGCGTTACACATTTCACACCACCCATGCTGTGAAACGTTCCCCAACTGATCAAAGTGCGGTTAAGGTCTAGCGTTTCTCTTCGTTTATGTCTTGTAACTTTAGTTTTTAAAATAGACATAGACTTGTAGATACCTTTTAAAAGAAAAATGTTTGTTTTACAACATGTGTTTCGAAGCATTTTGACATGCAGTCCACCATTTCTAAGGAAAATGTTGTTGAAAAATAAAATTATGAATGAAATTTCAATATTTTGATTTTTCCTGCACATAAATTTACATATTTTTGTATAATAACACAATGGTTCCTATATAAAAACCAATTATAAACAACTTTTATTGAGTGGTGCTTTTTGATAAAAGTAATATTTTTTGAGATATTTCAATTTTAAGGAAATTCCAATATGGCGGCCATTTTCCAATATGGCGGCTAACGCAAGCGCGGGAGACAGTGGGACTTTTCATATGTTGTTCAGGTCAAAATTGTCTATACTTCTGCAAAGTTTCAGCTTTTATCTAATTATTTCCACTCAAAACCCTAAAAGTCCTGAGCATATGGCATCGAGTAATCTCTCATATTGTTTCATTTCTAATCCTGTCCTTCAATTTAACTCCCAATATCCTTCTTATGGCTCTGCTCTCAAATCTAGGAACTCTATTGAATATTCTTTCATTGTCATATCACAAATCATGTCCATAGAGTAACACCGATATCACTAAAATGATATATAGTGTGAATTTCATAAATAATTTCAGGCAATTGGATTTCCAAATTTTACTTAACTTAGCAATTTTCTATCGTTTGCTAAACTCGAATTATAAAGACCCTGTACCGGAGATCATAGCTCCTAAATATTCGAATGATTCTATCTCATTAATCCTTTATCGTTCCATTGATATTTAACCTTCCATTGCATGCTCCGTCCTCATCATCTTTGTATTACTTCTATTTATCTTCAGACCAACCTCGTGTGATATTTCATGCATTCATGCATTACAAAACCTGTGGTGTTCAGATATGAAGACAGCAT
>NC_090744.1:75010130-75015130 GCF_036898095.1 Palaemon carinicauda | reverse complement strand
AATACAAAAAATTACTCAGACCACGATATACAACAAGATATATGTAATTAGTATCTAGACGGAATATGCTTTGAAAGCCTGTTTTGTTAATAAAATTTTAGCATTTTTTAATCTACTCGATCTCTCGAACTGTTGAAAGCAAAGAAAGAATCCAATCACCTTTAGTTGTAATATTTGTTCGGGAGCTCGAAGATGTTGGTTGTCCTTCTAGTCATTAGATTATGCCCAGACATCAAACAATGAATAAATAATGCATTAATTATACAATATGCTCAACATTCTATCTACTGACATACAAAGTTTTCTAAAAATCACAGAAGGATGTAGTTTGAATATTGATCTGGATGATAATAATCAGCAGACGGGAGGTTGCTATAAGTAATGTAGTTAAATTTTGTTCGGATCTTAAAAACTATTCGCACAATCATGCAATATATATATATATATATATATATATATATATATATATATATATATATATATATATATATATATATATATATATATATATATATATATATATATATATAAATATATATATTATATATATATATATATATATATATATATATATATATATATATATATATATATATATATATTTTTATATATATATATATATATATATATATATATATATATATATATATATATATATATATATATATATATATATATATATATATATATATATATATTGATGAAAAAAACGTCTCCAAAATGAGAGATAAAACCAACCGTGTTCCATAATCATCAGAGTATAAAGGCTAAATTCAACAACAACAGCAAAAATAATACTAATAATAATAATAATAATAATAATAATAATAATAATAATGATAATAATAATAATAATAATAATAATAATAATAATAATAATAATATCAATGAAAATAATAAAGAATGTAATTATCATCATCTAATTATTATTATTATTATTTTATTATTATTATTATTATTATTATTATCATTATTATTATTATTATTATTATTATTATTATTATTATTATTATTATTATTATTATTATTATCTAATCTCCTATAGCCTTTAAAGTGTCTTTTTAAAATCAGTGATCAATTCAGTAGCATATATAAGCATCAATAATTTCATAACTCATTCACAACTTAATTCATTTAACTCAAGTCTTCAAGTATATACACCTACCTGTCTTTTACCTCCTACATCACTAGTTTATGAATTATGTGAAATCCATATAGAGGGCTTGCACAAGGTAATCTCATTTTCACACTAATCCAATAGCTATTCTACCCACATGATCTTAAATAGGTTTCCAGCATAATACCCATAAATCTCTCTCGACAACAATCTCATATATACCTTCATTTCTTAGCCACTCCATACTATTTTTTCTACCTATTTTAATATAAAACACTTTATTGTTTTCTCAAAACATGAATCATTCTTCACCTTATCAGTAATGCATTATTCTTTTTTTTTCTTCTAATCTCTTGTTACAAATGTTAAGTTAATCTGCTATTATTTTAACAGTTGTCTGGATAGCTAACTCGTTTGGAATTTTTCTCTAGCTGCAATATACTTGATCAATCACTCAATCACACTTATCAACTTATGTTTCCTTTCAATATCAATGTACTGATAGCTTTCCTTATATGTTCATATGGTGCTCATGTAAACATTCTCAGCTATAAATTAACACTTCGAAGGGTTTCCTTACTTAGCTCTGCTTCTTCTATTCCCCACATTACATTTTTGTTCCTAATAAATATTCCTTATTCCCTCAAGACTTGATTCACATACATCATAATCACTTCAGTCGTTTGCTTAATTCAAAGATATATCTACTCATAATCCTTGCTCTCCATTTACTTACATAAAAAGACTTCTCTATTCAGTCAAAGATTATTATTTTACCTTTTTTCATTCATATTTTTTACCGTTCATATTTTACTCTCACTTTATTTTGTCTAGCCTGTCTTCCAAATAATGATTTGGGTCCATCATGACAATTACCTAACCAACTGTTAATAGGATAATTACCTAACCAACTGTTAGTTAATAGGATTTCTTATGACATGGTAAGCGGAGAGAGGAATTGCCTTTACCTTCCTAAAAAAAAGAACATATTAACCAAGTATTTAGCTTTATTTTGAATAGCCACGAAAGATTAATATTTATGCATGGTAAAATAGTCATAATGCGTTTTGCTCTCAATTACAAAGCATGGAAATTTCCTTTTGAATAAGCCAATAAACAGAGGACACAATGAATGAACTCTAAATTAGTGAGAAAAAAAAATGTTCGATCATATAAGGAAAAAACTCCCACGAGAGAACTGAACCACAAAACGAACACCAAAATGAATGATTAACTTACACCACCAAGTGTATACGGGAAAAGAGAGAGCGAAACCTAAGATAGCTTGTGTTGATTACATTTTTGAATGGCTGACCTCTCAGTTTTATATAACACATTAGGTAAATTGCTGTTTATAAGTTATATCGAAAATCATATTTGAGACAATAATAACCCTATACACAAAAAGGTGCGCTCAAGTACTCAATAATACACTTTGCAGTGCAGAATATAATTTAGTACAACAAATGACCATTTAATGAAAATTTGAAAATTCTTATGATGCATAATAGGGTCAGCTGGGAAAAAAAAAAGGAATTAAGCAATGAAAACTGGTTTTATATGGAATTATTTATTGAAGTGCTAATCCAACCAATGCAGATACAGACAGTATGATACACAGCGCCCCCCCCCCCCAAAAAAAAATAAATAAATAATAAATAAATAAAGAGATGGCTGCAATAAAATGGTCAATACTACGGCGGGCTAAGGATCAAATGTAGGAGCGCCTTTAAAGCTACTAAATATTCCATAAGCTATTATTGAGAAGACCTCTAGGTGTTGATGTTGTATATTATGGCTGTATTATTGATGGAATGTTCTCAATAACAATCAGGTGGCTTTCTCTCTCTCTCTCTCTCGAAGCATAGATCTTGACATGGTTTTGTCAAATACATAAAAAAAATTACTATGTACATTGGTTTGCAGGCATTTTTTTTTAATTCATTATGTGGTTGTTAAGGTGGTTAATAAATACTTAAAGAATGGATATTAAACTTGTTTTATAGAAAGCATAAGAACTTAGAAGGAAAGATATTCAAACTATAATGAAAAAGGTAAATATGCTAACAGTAGTAAACTTTATTATTATAGGTATTTAAGAAATTCTACGAAGTTCAGCATATAACTCATCTACTGCATTTATAATACTTTGACTTGCATGCCTCTAACTACTCTCCTGATATATGCCTTTAATAGGCTCCATGATTTTATTATTCACCGGACGTTTTATTCCATATCTTAAAATTTTCTAGCTTAGCTATATCTTGATAATAGTCACTTTTCCTTCACGTACCTGCAAACACTTCAATTACCTTTTAGATCATTAAATGCAAAAATCTTCAGCTAAATTTTTAAAAGAATATATATATATTATGCTATTTGTTCCTATGCCAACCTCAAAACCCAACTCATTGCCATCACTTCTTTCGTTTCCAATAATCCAAAAAGCCCTTTTCTCGTTTGACTCAATAGAATTATAAAACTGTAATTTAGTTTCAAAGAAATTATCTACCATGTTTCATTTCTTCTTTTACATCTAACCCCAACTGATTCCGGACAGTTTTTGTTTTGCAAATTCCTAGAGACACAATCATTTCACTTTTTGACTAAATAAATACTATTATATACATATATATTTTTCACAAAATGTAGAGAAGAATTAAACTTTATTGGACATTGAATACATAACATGTATATTTCCCCACTTCCAAATGTATAATTATCTAATATCATTTTGATTTCACTCTGCTCGAATTTTTCCTTTTATACAAATATCAAAACAGTAAGAGGTAAAGCCGAAAAAGAAAAACAGATTATATGAAAGTAAACAACACAATGAAAAAAACCTAAGAATCTTCTCAATGGATTTAAAAACTGAGAACTGAATATTGAGCTAAAAAGAATAGGTTTGTTATTTTTCTTTGGATCGTTTTAACATATGCATTTCTATTTAGTTACAATAAATAATACTAACAAAAGAAGTATATATTTAGAATTGAATCAACTGATACTTTTACGGATGAGGCACGGTACTACCTCCAAGGGTAACCTTAATCCTACAGCCAACCTTGGGATCGTAGACTGCCTATAAAAAAAGAAAAAAAAATCATTCATTAATTTACCTAAATTTTTTAGAATAATTACAGTAAACACGTAGAAGAGAACATTTATCATCTGAATAATTTATATATATATATATATATATATATATATATATATATATATATATATATATATATATATATATATATATATATATATATATATATATGTGTGTGTGTGTATATATATATATATATATATATATATATATATATATATATATATATATATATATATATATATATATATATATAAATATATATATATATATATATATATATATATATATATATATATATATATATATATATATATATATATATATATATATAAAACTATTGCCAATAAATTTACAGTGAAATTGGTATTCAACATATTGAGAAAAGTAGAAAGATCATGTTTCTTTTGAACCTCCACACAGGGTTTCCTCACTTTCTTATTACAGTATTAACATTTCATGAAACATAGTTAAATGATTAAGTCAAGGACTAAACTATAAATATAACCGTTATTCATGATAAGATATATGTACTAGACTCAATTCATAATTGAGCAATTCGGGTTTTTCGTAGTATTTTGATTATGGAGTTTACCATTATTATAATACCATAACTTTCATTATTTTGATGCTATTGTAGTGTGGATTATCACATACATTGAAACATGGTTCCTAGAAAATAACAAAAGTAGTCAACCCAGTATAAACATTACCCTTATTATTACTATCATTAATATTTTAATTCTTATTATTTGCTAACCTACAACCCTAGTTGGAGAAGCA
>NC_090744.1:74987630-75005130 GCF_036898095.1 Palaemon carinicauda | reverse complement strand
ATATGTATATATATATATATATATATATATATATATATATATATATATATATATATATATATATATATATATATATATATATATATATATATATATATATCTCAATGACTTACGCGCTCTGACCTACTAACTGAGAGAGAGAGAGAGAGAGAGAGAGAGAGAGAGAGAGAGAGAGAGAGAGAGAGAGAGAGATTCTTTCTCCAATTAATATATGATGCAAGGTTATGTAGAAAGCTTCTATGAACTTCCACTGGGAAACGTGACCTTCATTTTCGTTAGAACTCCTCCTGCAACTTTGATATTGTTAATTCTATCATTTTAATTATGATATTTAAAACATCTGAAGCCTTATTTTGATCTAAACTTCAGAGGATTTGATTTGTGTGTGTGTATGCCTGGGTTTCTCTCAAACTATGGCCATACACACTATCAAGATTTTTCTTCATTGAAACTCTTCCCTTTTCCTACAAGTATTATTGTAAATCTAATGTACATTTTTCATGTTAGTAACTTGAATGTCCCTTGACCCCAAATAGAGCTCTTTCTTGATGCCTTTAAACTTGAGAACCCTTTCCAAACACCACCCCCTTCCCTTGAGAGGGTTTATAGTTAAAACAAACAATAAAAACAATTTTACCCGTTCCTCTAAAGTCACTATTATTTATTGTTATAGCTCCACCAACTATATACTAACGCAATTTAGAAATCTCTTACATATGCATGATGAAAAGAAAAAGGTATTAAAACCTTGCCTTTTAGCTTAAAAAGGAAAACGTTTATATCGGTTAAAAAGAAAATGATATATATATATATATATATATATATATATATATATATATATATATATATATATATATATATATATATATATGTATATATATATATATATATATATATATATATATATATATATATATATATATATATATATATATATATATATATATATATATATATATATATATGGTTTGGCCTTTTGCAAAAAACTATTTTCACATTTGCCACGTTGATATAGATTTCTACGTTTAGAATAAAAAATATTATATGAAACTGTATTCCAAAAACTGTGTATTATTATAAAGTATGTTTTTTTTTTTTATTTCCTACATTTTCCCTCCTGAATTATATTCAGCAGTATAAAATTTACATATTGTATTATTATATTTGTCTTGATAGTATGAAAACAACATTATAATAGTGATATGAAAACGGATATTTCATAATACTGACCATTTGTTACCAATCGTTTGTAACAGGGCAGAGCTCTTGTCTTAGGTGCCATAAATTGAAAACAACTCTATTGGTATATAATATTTTTTAATAGTAACAACCATGAAAGTGTTCCTAAGTATCAGCTTCACTCCGCGTACACTTATTACAGGTCATGAACTCACTAATTAAAGGTTATGAACTCACCAATCAAGGGTCATGAACTCTTCACAAAAAAGAAAAGAAAACAAAAATATTTCTATCTTATGAGAATGAGAGATATCAGAATCCGAAAAAGAAGAATTACTAAATTTTCAGTAGCTGATAGTCAGTGAATATGCATCACCCGGCCACAGTTATCAGTATTGTAGATTTGGATTAGAGCAACATGCTATCACCCTTCCTTTGCTAATAATATGTTATTTAGCAATTTTTTCATAGATTCTCTTGAAATTTTCCTTTATAATAGATGGTAGGAGATAAAAGGATAAAAAGAGAATTTGAATCAGCGATCATAAGCAACTTATGAGAGGAAGAAGAAGGGCATGAAAAAGCAGTATTTTAAAAGGAATGAAAAACGAAATAAGATAAACTAAAAAGAACACTGATAGAATTACAGACAATTGAATATCTATCAAAAATGCAAAGGTTAAACTAGAGTGAGAAGAGAATGTTTTAGAACATCAGTGGTTAATAATGAACGGGTGAAAAAGCGGAATAGAGTTCCAAATACAAGGCCTTCATCTAACAGCAAATGTATACTCACTCCATTGACATGAACTTAAATTGGTCCAACAGTTTTCTTTTTTCTGGGTTATAGATTGTTTTAACCATTGTTCACCTGCCTAAATTTTCCACAATCATTGTGTAGTATATCATTATTTCGGGAGATTTTCGCATAATTAAAGATTTATTAATTCAAAACATAATAACAGAGCACCAAAATTTATGGGTTGATCCTTTGACAGACATAAATTGAGAGAACATCCCTTAAGTAACACGTGGGACACACTTGAAGATTATCAAACTACTCCTAAACAAAAAAAAAAAAAATTCAATAATAACATACTCATGATATCCTGTCCAAAAGCAATCATATTAGGTCAGTTTTTATCAGTATTTTGAATCAAATAAATATTTGATGAAATTTATTGTGGTACCAGATGATTGTATATAGAGAAAGCTGCTTCCAGTTTAAGGAATTTAGGTGTGAACATTATCTTATAGTTGAAAAACTACTTACATAAATATTGGAAATAACACACACTGATTAAAAAGATTTTGATAAAATATCACTGACTTTTGTGTATTCATAATCAGTCTCATTACCCCCGTGCAAATTCATATACCTGACATTCATATCATTTTGCTCAGAATATTAAAGTTCTAGCCCCTATTTCCTATTCTAAACTGCTTGCTGCAGTATAATCACAACAACTCTAATGTTAAAAGATTAGGATATTACTGCTATTATACACAAAGAGTTGGCATAGAATGGTGCTGTGGATACAACATCATGACTATCATCATAAGCAGTGACGTTTCATCTGTCTGAAATGGTTTATTGCTATTCGTTTTAATTACGAACCTGCGCAAAGCATAGAAACAAATGAGCAGATGACTCAATACTACAATTGTTGAAAATAAGTAAATAGTTGAAAAAAAAGAGGTCCATGGACTTCTTATTTAAATATAACACCTAATGAGTAATGGAAAATTTTGAAATTAATTGTGGCTGCCAAATTCATCGATCAATATTTTCAGCTAATGCATCGCATTGTCTCGTATACTTTAACAAATATTGTAGCAAAAAATTCCCAGGATAGAATATATTAGCAGTAAAAACATGCCAGCTGTATCCAGGAAAAGTATATTTTACTATAACGCCATCCTTTATAATGTTTAATAGAACTAAGAATAATACTGTTCAGTTAGATTCTAAGATTTGATACAACACCTGATTTCTATCACCCTCTGTCACAGATCTCAATTTTTTTTTTCTATGTTACTGATACTGTAAATATCTTCTTCCATCTTCTTTGGTCCACGTATCTATCACTGTTTTCTACATTTCCAATCTTTATTTTAACAGCTGGCTCACTATTAGTTTTTGTTGATTTCTTCTACCTTAGATTATCAGACATCTGTTTTGAATGCCTTACTGCACATGTTTAATCTTGAGATGATGGAAAAATTTTCAATTTGTTATGCCGCCAGAAGGATTTTGGTATGGCCATCGTTAGTTCCGGAAAAAAAAATTTCATTAAGAAAAATTTATATAGCCAACTGCCCTTATAGGAGTTCATGTAAAAGTAATATATATAAAACTGTTAACAAAGTAATGGAAATTCATGTTTTGCTAAAATTGACCTGTTATCATATTAATGCACAATACTTTAATGAAAGCCAGCATGATCACAAGTAAAAACATTTGTCACCACAAAACAGTAAACAAAAAATACTCATCTATTTCAGTTCATTGTAGGTTACAATAAAAATCTTTGTAATGTGTAACAGGCTGAATTTGCTTTTTGGTAACTGTGTTAAAAACCTTTGACTTTTGTATATGAAAGTGTAATACTGTCCCCCATAATATGGCCATTCAAAACATTTTGAGTGGTCAGGCAACCTCCTATGCCCTACAGTTCCGGAGATACGGCGGATGTCAGTACATCGACCAAATAGAGCCTGGCCATTTTGGCCATTTCGCCGTCAGTGAGAAATGTGTTACCAACAAAAAAATTGTTACTGGACCTTCAATTAGTGGATTCCTGAAGATTTTAGATCTGGACATATATTTGCATACAAATCAATTAGTAGCGCTATTAGAGTCACAACAGACATCGAAAATCCTCCTCATCAGGGAAAATGTAAGGCGGAATAACATAAGGCGTGTTCACCGAGGGATCCAATCGCTAAATTCCCTCTCTTTTGACGTCACAGAAGCACAATTTGTCACCAGCGATACAGTTTTTTGTTTTTTTCCTATCCAAACGTGGACAAATAGTGATATCTGGCATCTCTCCGATAAAATCGTGAAAATTAACTGAAAATACCACCTTAACCAAGTAGTGCATATATATTTTTTTTTCCTAACTATTCGGTATGTTTATTTGTGCAAATATATTTTGATTAATCAATTTTATTGATCTGGTTTATAATTTAAATATGATCAACCTATATTTACGTTGTTAATGAAATTGAAATGTTTTATGTATTCTCTTCACCTCCAAGAAATAGGAGGGCTAATCCCCTGTAAAAACCTCTTGGTCTTGTGATATTCTGGTTACCCAACCAGGGTTGTGACTTGGATAATAATAATAATAATAATAATAATAATAATAATAATAATAATAATAATAATAATAATAATAATAATAATAATAATAATAATAAAAACTTAATTATTCAAAAACTATGAACGTTAACAACATTAGTAGGATAAGTAAATTAGGTTCACTGCCAGTCGACACACACGAATGACATTACAGTTCGGAAAACGAGAAACCGACGGTCTTGCATTGTATTATTCGGTCTTGGGAAAATTTATCAAATATTGTAGTGCATAAACGTTACACACACACTTTATGTCCAGAGAATAAACGATTGTTATATACTGGATTTGTCAGTACCAGTACCACCTCCGTTTTCAATGCTATGCTGGCTACAGAATAGTAAGGGTAGAAGAGACTCTACAACTATGATAAGCAACTTTTTTTGAGGAAGGACACTCCAAAATCAAATCATTGTTTTATTGTCTTGGATAGTGCCATAGCCTCTGTACCCCGGTCTTCCACTATCTTGGAGTATAGTTCTCTTGATTGAGGTATTCTCAGGCACACAACTCTATGTATTATTTCCCTTAACTTTATTATTATTATTTTTTTTTATATATATATTAGACGGTGTGAAGCTTTTCTTATTAGTTCTTGAATTTGAAGTATCATGAGACTTTTCTACGTTTAGAAATTCATCATCATTATTGACGTGAAGGAAATACTGCACTATGGCCACATTGTCATTGCTCTTTCCATAAACTGACTAAATCCATAGAGGATTCATTGTGATGCGCAGAGCCCATCTAACTAAGAGGAGTGACCCCTGCCAGTCCATACTAATTCCAGTAAGCCTATCCGCCAGGCGTCAAGAGAAGAAGCCGAATAGGTATCTTGTCTATCGCCTAAAACCCGATCTCTCCCCTTGTTGCCAGTGACTTCATCGAGATTTAGGTGGGCTTATCCTCCACACTCAAAGTTCTCTTTACTCCACCAGGTCGCTCATCTGCTTATACTGGTGTAACCGTTGGCAAACATGGATTGCTAAGATTTACCGCCTACTGCAGTAATTTGAAAATTGGATATTTTGAAAATTTTTCTACATAGTTTTAATGTGACCTGCGTAAGGTATGCTTTCTTTATCTGATACCAAAAAAGGTTGGTATACGTCCTTCTAATTTTGCTGTCATAGACATAGCCACTAGCCCTTCTATAATTTCATAATCATCTTTTTTCCAGTTAAATGTAAGGTAGCGTGTATTAATAAAACTAGCATCAAAAGACGAAGAATAATGATAACCCTACGGTAGAAATACGCAAAACCAATAAACGTTAGCTGACAGTGATTTCTTATTGGCAGTTGAAGGAAACAGAATAGAGTCGAAAAATAAGTATTTTGTTTCTTACAGAGAATGGTATCAATTGACCACACATTTTTTTTCTTTTTATTACAAATAAATTCAATACACGCAAAAACTACATTTCTTGCCAAGGATGAGTAGCTACAATTTTAACTTATTTATTAACATACGCCAAATATACTGAGACGCCAACTTCACTGTCAAAAGATTTAGATTATTGAATAAATAATTTCGTGGATTTGCAATTATTTTTCCAATATTAGAGTCGTTTTACAAGCACACGATCTTGATTAGACAATTCGTTCTATACTACAATTGCACCGAAAATTTCCCCCCAATGCTTCAAACATAGGGTAATATACGTTTATATTTCTACCAGTATCGGACAACTATTCGCTTTCGCCTTTGTCTTATGTGGTGGTGCAGACACATAAGGCATATATGTTAAGCTGTTATTGTTTAACTATATCTTACTTTCATTATATACATACACACATGTAAATATATATATATATATATATATATATATATATATATATATATATATATATATATATATATATATATATATATATATATACATATATATATATATATATATATATATACACACACACACACACACACATATATATATATATATATATATATATATATATATATATATATATATATATATATATATATATATATAAATATATATATATATATATATATATATATATATATATATATATATATATATATATATATATGTGTGTGTGTGTGTGTGTATATATATATATATATATATATATATATATATATATATATATATATATATATATATATATATATATATATATATATATATATATATATATATATATATATATATATATATATATATATATATATTTCTTTTTTTTGGTTATCCTCCTTTTTTATTAACAACTGATTTTTTCCATATTCACCCAAACCCTAGGTTATTTTAGAGGCTTGGGAAACGATCTTATTCCATAATTATTTAGAATTTGAGTAGTTTGTCATTGCATAGGGAAAATGAAATATATATTTATTACCATTTTTAATTATCGCAAAAATTACATAAAAGTAAATATTATCCCACTGCTCCTCGTCAGCGCCAATAAAAAATTTCGTATTTTTCTAAAAAAAATTTTCCTCTAGGCTTTTGTATGCTATTATATTTTTATAAGCAATAATTTTAGCTTCCACAGCTCTGATGCAATTATAATCTGTAATGATTAAAAACAGTTAGGAATAATTCCCGTATTAGTCATAGTCTCTTGTTACCAATCATGATATCAGTCATAGTCCAGAAAGCGGAAACGAGCCATTTAATTTTACTGCTAAGTTGACTGTCTACCAGATGAAGAATACCCAGTTCGGTTTGGTACGATTACCCATAAGTGACCGACCAAAAAAAAAAAAAAAAAAAAAAAAAACACACAATTCTATCTCCCAGTTATCTCTTTGTCTTTATTATCATCATGTTTATCATAGGATTTAGGCATCGATATAAATTGTCCCGCATGCGCAGATATTGTAACAATTCTGATTCATTATTTAATATTCTTGTTCCTCCTTCATATTTGTAACACTAACTATATGATTTTTAGTTTTTCTGCCTTATATGTAAAAGAGAATTATTAGTTTGTAAGATTTATCGCTTATTGTGCTGCCAAAGCTGTAACATGAACTCTCATTATAACAACATGTATTTTAGCTCAAGTCACTCTACCATAAGTGGAAAACAGAATATCAGAAATCCAACAGGAAATTATTTCTTTTGTTACCTATATATTTTTGGGGAAGATAAGGAGGCGACTAAACGTTATATTGAAGTTTAATAGTTTGTTTTTCGAGAGTATATAATATTTTTAAAAGTAAATTAAGGATTTATTGAATTGGAAATTGGTAATCTGTTCCATATTTTTTTTTTCTAATTCCAATGTTGCTTCTTTTGTGATAGTATATAATACTATCATAAATAAATCAATAATTGAATCTTAAGTCTGGTAGTTGTCCCCAAAATTTATGCTGGCTCTACTGGGCTAAGAATTAAATCGTTATTAACATCCGGTGCTTATCCGTTTGTTTTCTGTCTCGAATCTGAAATCCACAATGGCAGAGGCGTGCCCTGTATTAACCTTTGTTTCCTTGCCATTGCTTCTCAAAACGTATAAAATAGATCTGTGTACCACACATTTATAGTATAAGGGTAATAGGGATGATGCGTTATAGCTATCATCTCTAATCCAGTAAGCTTTACTAGAACGAATTTAATCATCTTTTAAGAAAGCGTGCCTACGATCCAGCACTCATTGATTATAAAACCGTGTTAGCGAGTCAAGTTTGGTTAATTCGCCTCCGGAATATTTTTTTACCTTTAATAAAATATTCTTAGCTTGAAATATCTGTAATACAATATAGATATATTTTTTTCTGAATCTATTGGCAGATACTTTTCTTTATTGTAACATTAATCCTCTCTATGAGAAATTTTCATTATCATTCCATCTAAAAATCAAAGTTCTTGTTTATCAGTAGTTCTAACATCTTCAAACCTTTGTAAGAATTCTAATTGCATTTTTAAGGGTACAGTAAATTATAGCTACAAATTTTAATATATATATATATATATATATATATATATATATATATATATATATATATATATATATATATATATATATATATATATATGTATATATATATATATATAAATATATATATATACATATATATACATATATATATATATATATATATATATATATATATATATATATATATATATATATATATATATATATACTGTATATATATATATATATATATATATATATATATATATATATATATATATATATATATATATATGTATATATGTATATATATATATATATATATATATATATATATATATATATATATATTTATTTATATATATATATATATATATATATATATATATATATATATATATACATATATATATATATATATATATATATATATATATATATATATATATATATGTGTACATATATATATATATATATATATATATATATATATATATATATATATATATATATATATATATATATATATATATATATATATATATATATATATATATATATATATATATATATATATATATATATATATATATATATATATATATATATATATATATATATATATATATATATATATATATATATATATATATATATATATATATATATATATATATATATATATATATATATATATATATATATATATATATATATATATATATATATATATATATATATATATATATATATGCCTTAACATATCTTTATAAATGACATTATCATACATTATTTACTAATACGAGTGTGTTCACATGCACAAACAAACGTTACAAACGCACTTAGGTCCTGTAAGAGATTGCATTTGAAGTTTACTGCAAATTGAATCTACCTAAGTAATCACTTTCAAAACTACACTATTGGATTTGCATACGAGCAATTCCTTGTAATCTCCTGAGCTGGAATCAATGGTATCGAAAAGCCTTTTCATAGTTTCTAAGTTTATATATGCAATTGGCCGCTAACTATTCCAGGTAAGATTGTTTGATGCTTTGTTAAGTTGCATATTAAAAGGGATAATCAGATATTTTGAGTATGTTTTTATTTCTATTTTTTGATATCCAAATTCAACAAATAAATTTATTTTTGCTAATTCCCTATAGTTTCGTTCAAACTACATACTACAAATATGAATGAATAATATATAACTTCCCATAATACATTGACATGTTTCAAGGTAACGGCGTTTATTTGTATTGATATGAGTGTATAGAAAAAGATAATTCTCTTCAACTTTTCAGAATACTGGTGCTTATTCGGAAGAAAGCTTATCAACTGATTTCAATGAGCCTGTAAGTCAAAACCCTCGTCCCTTTTCAAATTAAAAACATTTCTAGTTATGTGTTTATATCCTAATATCACTTTAAATTTTTATAGCAACACCTGAGAGTCAATGTCCTTTTTTATCATTACCTCCAATACTGATATATTGCGATCCTGTCCGTTTATTTATTTATGTCTATGGACAGAATTACGTCAAAACTGGTTGACGGATTTTGACGAAATTTCCACCAAAGATTGACCTTAGGGCATTTGACGACCCCATCAAATTCTAGAGATGAACCGGATAACGATTCTATATCTGGATTTGCATTTTTCGCCATTTTAAAGCCAGCATCAAAATTATTAGACGAATTTTGACGACATTTTCACCGCAGATAGATCTTATGTCATGGACAACTAAATTAAATTTGGTGAATGACCCTGATCTGGATTCTAGATACGGATTTAAAAATAACTTGACGGATTTCCATGAAATTCTAACCAGAGATAGATCTTAGGTCATGGATGACCCGGTAAATTTGAAGCGATTTGGATCCGGATTCTAGATCCGGATTTGCCTTTCTCGACGAATTTAAGATAACGTCCAAATAAACTGACATATTCTAAAAAAAAAAAAATCCACCACAGATAGATCTTAGGCCATGGATGACTACATTAAAATTGTTACTACCCTAGGAAGGTTGCCAACTACAGAGAGGAAATAAAAAAAAAAATACTTTAATAACGTTTATGGTGTGATTCTTGATTATAGATTTACTTTCGACAAACCTATTCGGTCTATTTCTACGTTAATTTCACAAAAAAAAAAAAATGGAAAAAAAATAGCCTAATGGGGAAGTATTTCAAAGTTTCGGTAATCAATCTATTCTGAAAAAAATGGTTAAATTTTTTCTTTCGGCCTTTCTTCGAGTGTTGTTCACCGGTGTGGTCTTCAGCTGCTTAATATCATCAAAATTTGTTCAACAAAAAACTATAGGGGTATTAGATTTCTTATAGCTTATTTAGATGTTAATCTCTGAGTCGTTCTTCAGTTATTGCTTTATACATTTTACAAAGGATTTTTCGTAATACCGACCATCCTTTGCTTTCAGATCTCTCAACACTGTACTATCCCATACCCAGTGTTGGGTATGCAGTTAATTCTAATAGACATACCTTCTCCACCATGAGGCTCAATACTACACAGTATTCTGATAGTTTCATTGCGACCGGGACCAAGTTCTAGAATGATCTTCCTTATCTGGCCGCTGAGTCGGTGGAACATCAATAGTTTAAACTTACAGCGATTGATTTTACATTGAAAAGGCTGATACAAGTCTCATAGTTTATATATGACATACATATCTTCACATTGTTACTGACCTTAAGATATTTTGTATTAATTATTCATTACATTCATGTAGTATATTTACTTCCTTGATTCCTTTTATCTTTAGACTATTTTCTCATTTCGAGTTGGGCATATATCATTCTGATTTTTCATCTAAGGCAGTAGGTTACTTAATGATAATAATAATAATAATAATAATAATAATAATAATAATAATAATAATAATAATAATAATAATAATAATAATAATAATAATAATGTGAAAAACAAAAACAAAAAGTACTGAATACTCCAAGATCAATAACAATGTTGAAATAGATCTGTTATATTTATGAACTCTATATACCGTTACTTATGTTAGAATTGTGAACAGGCAGGCATCTGCAACAAGATTGAACGTCTGAAGTTCCTCTCATCCATGTTCCTGATTAGGAAATGCATACCACAATCTGGTCAGAGCTTTTATAAAATCTGCTTCTTCCAACATACTCATATATATATATATATATATATATATATATATATATATATATATATATATATATATATATATATATATATATATATATATATATATATATATATATATATATATATATATATATATATATATATATATATATATATATATATATATATATATATTTATATATTTATTGTTATGTTAAAGTAGGTTATTTAATTGTTTATAAATAAATTCGGTCTTCGGCAGGAGTAAAAGTTAACTGCCCTTTTCATAAGAGTTCGGTGATAACCTTCGCTCCTCCTCGTCGTTAATTAGTGAATTGCCATTAACTCTTTTGTTTATTTTTCTTTCCGAGTGTTTGGTGTTTAGTGAGAGCCGTGGACGAGACTACTGCTGCCTGGAATGTTCAGTTCGGACCGTACCTTGATCACAGACGTGTATCCTAATTCAGCAGCCATTAGTAGACGCCTCTTTTATTCCCTCATAAGGAATTGTGCCTTTGGAGGATTATTTCGCTGGTGTCTTTGAGCCACCCGCGGTATATTGTACACTTCTTGGGATCACGGACCACGTATGCAGGGGTTTTGTCACCTGCGATAGCCACCTCGCTTGTTACGTCCTGCAAGTGTGTGTGTCACTTGCGACCATCGCTTGACGTTATTTTCCCCGCCTGAGGATTCTGCGGGAAGACGGTGCCGTCGTTCCATCCCGGCACTGTTGGAGGTACTATTGCCGTGATCCAAGAGCGTCATCACATCTGTTACGCTGCTCGTCTGTGGACCAAGGGTCCGTGAGGAGGAACGTAGGGAGGCATTACCCAGGTAAAGTTACTATCTTTTCATTATCGTTATGGATATTCCCAGTCCGTTTTCCTGGTGTTAATGATACTCCCTCTGATGCTGATGAATGTTCGTCCCCTCTCTGTCGTCTGCTCCATGTATGGATAAGTACTGTTGAGTTATTTCACAGATAGATAATAGAGTGTTGGGTTTTTTACATGTATATATAAATTATGACTCTGCATAATTCTTTTGTGAAGGTATCCAAGTGTTTATGCATTTAGTATGTGGCATGTGTATTTGTATGCTGCCTTGTGTTATGTTTTATTATTTGGTATTTGGTTTAGCTTTAAACGTTTGTGTGTAGGTAGGTAATTTTAAGGTTTTCTGCCTTTTCATTTCTCCTGTCTTCCTTATTCCTATATGTTTAGTAATAGGGTAGTGGTTTGTGGATATTTGTGGGCCCGGCTTAATATATGAGCCATACTATTGATCTGTTTAGTTTTTCTTTGTTAGGATTAAGATTTTTAGATATAGGTCAACCTTGTGTATTTAGAGGACTCTGTATATTAGTCCTCCAGGTCATTTTTGTTTAATCATTGTTGTTTGTCTTAGGAGCTTTTTGTTACTCCTGGTGCAAGGTTGAATTTATTTAAGTGTATTGTAATAAATATTGTTAGATTTTTCCAGTGTTTTTGTTCTGTTTTCCCTCAGTTCACCGTGTTACATAAATAATGTACTGCCTACGATTCCTTTAAAAAAACAAAGTTTAAAGAACCAGAACTACGGCCTACACGGGTCGTAACAAGTGGCGACCGTGACAGGATCGTACGCAAGTGTACTCGGTGTTTGGGGGAGCAGTTCAGCTCTGGAGGGATTTGACAGTATTTATTGTTGATATTTGATTTTTGGTTTAGTTGCTTTCCTTCCCCATAGGATATTATTTTCATTAAAATGAAGGACTTTACTTTTGACCCGTCGGAATTCTTGGGTTCGGCTGACTGTTTGAAATATTTAGGAGTTTTGACAAGGGCTTATTTGGTACAGCGTGCCCGGTGGTTGGAGATCCCTCATAAGTCCTCTGACACTCGGGCCAATTTGTTAAAACTGGTTAAGGAAAAAGTGTCCCAAGATTTGGCTGAGGGTAATGAGGCAGCTAGCGGCCTAGCCAGTGATTTTGAGAGTGGCACTGATTTTGGGTCGGACCAAGAAGGATCCATAATCGATGATGTGAGCATAAATCCTGGTTTGTCCCTGTTCGCTGATTCCTCTGCCGTAAAGGTTATGTATGAAGGTCCGGACAATTTTCCTACTCCGGCCAGGGATGTTAAAAATGTTAATATTTCAACTAACCCCTTTTTAGCTGAGGAGGCTGTTCCCAACCATGTAACACCTTCTGCTCATGTAATGGGGCAGGAGGAGTTCCATGTAATTTGTAAGAGAATTGAGTTATTGAAGCTGCAGTTTGAGGAGAACGAGAGGGCCCGGAAACATGAGATTGAGTTGCTCAAGCTTAACCTTGAGTTGGCCAAGGTGCAAGGGTCCCCTAATCATGTTAGTTCTCCCTATAGCTCATCATCAGACAAATTTAATATTTCGGGTGCACTAAAGTTAATTCCAGTTTTTGATTAGGGGAGCGTACCAGAATTTTTCAAAGCTTTTGAGAGGGTTGCTACCCGGTTGTCTTGGCCCACAGAAATGTGGACGGTACTCATACAGTGTAGATTGACGGGCAAGGCAATCCGGGTATATAATGCATTGGAAGAGGGCCTTGCCAGAGATTATGACAAAGTAAAGGCTTTGGTTCTCAGGGCCTATGATTTGGTCCCTGAGGCCTATCGCCAGAGATTCTGAACCACTGGCAAGCCCAATTCTATGTCTTATGTTGAGTACGCTCGTCTCAAGGAGGAGCAGTTTGACAACTGGCTGAAAAGTCGTCAAATTGCTTCCTTCTCTTCCTTGAGGGAACTGATGGTACTGGAGGAGTTTAAGAAGGTGTGTAGTAAAGAATTGAGGGTTCATCTGGAGGACACTTAAATTTTAACTTTGTCAAAGGCAGCTCAGGTAGCTGATGAGTTTGTCCTGACCCATCGGGCTGGGTCAGGTAACTTCTCGTCCTCATACCCTAATAATAATAGTAATTTGTCTTCTAAGTCGAATAATCCCTTTAAAAACAATCTAGTACCCCAAATAGTAGCATGAGTAATCATGTTGGTAGTGGCTTCAGAAAGGACTTGAGTGGTGGGCACACTCTGGTTTTTTCTAACCGTGGCTATTCGGGTAAAACTAATCAAATTAGAGGTAATTGCTTTTGGTGTAATAAGCCAGGGCATCGACAAGCTGAATGTAGAGCCAGGAGCCGTTACCTCCAAAAGAATCAAAATAAGAGTCAAAATAATGTTAATCAGCCTACGCCAATCTCACTAATTTCAAATAATTCTATTTCAGAGAGTAAGAATGGTAAAACTGTTGATCCCCAGGTTATTAGTGAACCAGATGTAGGTAAAGTAAAACCTGTATTGTGTGAGTCCACTGGTAATTTATGACCATTTAACAAATATGTCTACCCCGGAAAATTGAAATCTGAAACCTCTACACTTTATGTTAAGTTCTTGAGGGACACAGGATCCGCTAGATCTTTGGTGATGGCAGGGTCCTTGTCTAACTTA
This sequence comes from Palaemon carinicauda, assembly GCF_036898095.1. Classification (NCBI taxonomy): domain Eukaryota; kingdom Metazoa; phylum Arthropoda; class Malacostraca; order Decapoda; family Palaemonidae; genus Palaemon; species Palaemon carinicauda. The sequence goes on along the minus strand of NC_090744.1, from coordinate 74,990,109 downwards.
GTTCCCTATACTGGAGAATACGTGGTCCTGGGAGGATTTCCCGATACGGTGGTATCTGCTCCTTTAGTAAGGGTGGAGCTGTCCTTCCCAGGGTATCACAAGGATACTGAGCTGGCGGTAGTTGAGAGCCTGCCGATACCAGGAATAGACGGAATCCTTGGGAATGATATGTTGAGTGCAGAGGGGCAGGAATTATTTCCTATTGTTTCGGTCACGGCTTGCCCTGTGGCAATAACTACTCGAGCCTCTGCTAAGCGTGCACCAGAAGCTGATAATGATGATGACCTAGATTTAAGTAATTTAGAAGTAGAGGTAGAGAAGCCCGGGCTAGTAGAAGGTAGTAGTAGTAGCAGTAGTTCTAGTTTTGGAGTGTTTAAATTATTGAAATCCGATTGTGACCGTCTCTCTTTCATACAGGCTCAAAAAGATGAATTTTCATTTGAGTTAGGTAAGACTGACGATTTGACCAGGCCCAGGTTTGTGGTTTTGAAAGGATTGTTGTATAGGATCAGTCATCCCCCAACTCATCAACTAAATGTGACTTCTTGTTTAAGACAAATTGTCGTACCTACCAAGTTTAGGGAGGCTGTGTTAAGACTTGCACATGAGGACTCCTTTTCTGGCCACTTAGGCTTAAGCAAAACTTTTTGTAGGTTGAGTAAATGTTTTTGGTGGCCAGGAATGAAGTCTTCGGTGAAGAAATTTGTAAGAACTTGTGAAGTGTGTCAGGTGATGGGTAAACCCAATCAACCTATTCCCAAGGCTCCTCTTAACCCAATTCCTTCAATTGGAGAACCCTTTGCAGAATTGGTAATTGATGTGGTAGGACCTCTGCCTAGGACGAAGTTAGGGTTTACGCATCTCCTGACCATAATGGATAGAGCATCACGTTTTCCTGAGGCCTTTCCAATGAAGAAAATAACCTCAAAAGCAGTGTTTGACAAATTAGTGGAGTTTTTCTCCAGGTATGGACTGCCTCGTAAAATTCAGTCAGATTGCGGCTCAAATTTTACAAGCAGGGTATTTAAGAGTAAGTGTGCTGAACTGGCCATTCAGCACATTACCAGTGTACCCTACCATCCTGAGAGTCAGGGTGTGGTGGAAAGATTTCACCAGACCCTTAAGTGTATATTGAAAAAATATTGTTATGAGCAACGAGAGGATTGGGATAAAGGGCTTCCCTTTGCTCTCTTTGCCATAAGGAATTTTCCCAATTCTTCTACTGGCGTTGCTCCCTTTGAATTAATATTTGGGCACAAGGTTCGAGGACCTTTGGAAATCTTCCATGAATTGCTCGAAGTAAATCAGAGAGGAGAGCGTACGGTGGGAGAAGTTGTTAGTGAACTTAAGTCCAAGTTAGCCGTAGCTTGGAAGTATGCCAAAGATAATTTGTCTGCTTCCCAAGCTACAATGAAAACCAAATTTGATCAGAAGTGTAAGGTACGCTCATTTGAGTCCGGGGACTTAGTATTAGTTTTAAGCACAGACCCAGACAACTTCCTTGAACCCAGGTACAAGGGCCCCTGGAAGGTGTTGAGAAAGTTGTCCGAGGTCAATTATGAAGTTGAAGCCCCTGGAACTAGTCGTAAATGTAAAATTTTCCACATAAATAGGTTGAAATCTTACTCTTCTGATAGACGGGATTAGTTGGCCATTGTTTTTGAGCCAGTTATGAGTGTGGTTGCACCTGTTGAGGAAAACTTGGAAGATGTTTTGGACCAGGTGCCTTCAGATGCTCGGTAATAACTTGCAAAATTTAGGTGTATTAAAAGAGGGGTTAGAGCATCTGGAGGCACCTCAGAAACAAGATATACTAAGCCTAATTATGGAATTTTCTGACTTGTTTCAGGACTCTCCAGGAAGGACGAGGTTGCTCCAGCATGATGTTGATGTTGGGGACGCTTCTCCGGTTAAGCAAAGCCCGTATCGCCTCAGTCCAGAGAAGCGTGCCATTATTGAAGACGAAATTAAATACATGCTGGAGCACAATCTCATACAACCATCAGTAAGTCCATGGAATTCCCCTATAGTCTTAGTGAAGAAGCCTGATGGTAAATATCGTATGTGTGTTGACTATAGGAGGGTAAACTCGGTTACTAAAAATGATTCCTTTCCTCTTCCCCGTATTGAGGATTGTCTGGACCTGATAGGTCCTGCTAGGTTTATTACAAAATTGGATCTGTTAAAGGGATATTGGCAGGTCCCCCTATCTGGCCGTGCCCGTGAAATTTCAGCATTTGTGACGCCTTCAGGGCTTTACGAATGCAAAGTAATGCCCTTTGGGATGAAGAACGCTGCCTGTACTTTCCAGCGTCTGATGAACAGGGTAATTTGTGGCCTGGAAGGTACAGAAATCTATATAGATGACTTGGTGGTACACAGCAACGACTGGCGGACCCACCTGGTAAGATTAAGAAAAGTTTTTGAGGCACTTAGGGCCGCCGGTCTTGTTGTGAATCTGGGTAAATGTAACTTTGGG
>NC_090744.1:74952630-74982630 GCF_036898095.1 Palaemon carinicauda | reverse complement strand
AATTTTTTTGGGTACCCAAATGAAATAGGAAGTGGCTAATTTTTTTAGGGAATAAACATATGTTATCCTAAAATAGAAATATGTTAAAAAATCTTCATTATTTTGTAAATTACATTTATATCAGGGGCCATATCTAAAGGTAATTTTTTGAGTACTTGGAAATTTCGTAAAAAAATACATATATTTAATATATAATATGATATTTATGCAGGTAAAAATATACCAAAATATCACAAATTCTATAGGGAACAAGAATATATATAGATAGGGCAGCTTACGCTTCGGATATGTCCACAAAATGGCCGCCAACCACACTGACTCAGACTCCCTAATCTGCCACTTGAAATGTAGGAAGGTTATGTCAATTTCGGTGTTATTTACTAATCTAATTATTATTGGATATGCATAAAAATTGTATGGTGGGTTGCTGGATAATTGTCGATTATTTTACGACTATAAAATTAAAATTCTGACCCAAAAAATTTTTTTTGAAGGGAAATAAAATCGAAAAAAAAAATGTAAAACAATATTTTAGCTAAAAAAATTTGATGATATTCAATCAAAAAAAAAGTAAACAAAATTTTCCGACAAATAAACATCTAGAGGAATCATTACTCTGTGATAGTTCCTTAGTACGTAGTAATTTTGAAAGAATTGGGAAAAAACGAAAAAATGGCAATCACCGGAAAATCGAACACATACCTATATATACGCCATATCTGGCTAAAAAAAAGATAGGCATGGGTAGCCAGATCATCTAGAAACACTTTCCAACACTATAAAAATATAAGTTTTGCGACACTACTTGCCAATTCCTTACGGTAACATGACTAAGCAAAAAAATGCAAAACAAATAAAAAGGGGCACTCGTGGAAAAATGGCCATTCTAATATACGGCATTTCAGAAAAAAAAAATTTCAGCCACGTGCTAGGCAAACCATCAAGGCATATTTTCCGACAAATAAACATATAAATGAAATATTACTCTGTGATAGTTCCTTAGTACGTAGTAATTTTGAAAGAAATGGGAAAAAACGAAAAAATGGCAATACAGGAAAATCGAACACATACTTATATATACGCCATATCTGGCTAAAAAAAAAATAGGCATGGGTAGCCAGATCATCTAGAAACACTTTCCAACACTATAAAAATATAAGTTTTGCGACACTACTTGCCAATTCCTTACGGTAACATGACTAAGCAAAAAAATGCAAAACAAATAAAAATGGGCACTCGCGGAAAAATGCCCAACATTCTAATATACGGCATCTCAGATAAAAAAAAAAAGACATGCACATGTTAGCCAAACCATCAAGGCACACTTTCTAACACATAAACATGAAAAAAAAATCAATAATATACGGCAATTCCTTACTACGTAGTAAATTTTTACAAATATTGAAAAAAAAACAGAAATTGGCAACCGCAGTTAAATACCCAATATACCAATAACTACGTCGTATCTGACAAAAACAAAATCACGCATGGGTAGCCAGATCATCTAGACACACTTTCCAACATTAAAAAAGCAAAAGTTTTACGACACTATTTCGCAATATCTTACGGAAAAATGACTTGGCAAAAAAATTAAAAAAAATTAAAAAGGGACACTCGCGGTAAAATGCCCGACATTCTAATATACGACATCTCAGATAAAAAAAAAGACATGCACGTGTTAGCCCAACCATCAAGGCACACTTTCTAACACATAAACATGAAAAAAAAATGAATAATATACGGCAATTCCTTACTACGTAGTAATTTTTACAAATATTGAAAAAAAACAGAAATTGGTAACCGCAGTTAAATACCCAATATACCAATAACTACGTCGTATCTGACAAAAACAAAGTCATGCATGGGTAGCCAGATCATCTAGACACACTTTCCAACACGAAACAAGCAAAAGTTTTACGACACTATTTGGCAATATCTTACGGAAAAATGACTTGGCAAAGAAATGAAAAAAAATGAAAAAGGGGCACTCGCGGTAAAATGGTCCTCGTGGTGATGAACGACATTTTAACTAAAAAAAAAAACATGCACATGGTAGCCAAACAATCCACCAAGACTTTCCACAACTGATAACCTATACAAGTTGCACCATTCTACGACAATTTCATAATACGTAATAACTTTGATAATTATGCAAACTACCTCAGAAGGGTAAACTCGGACGCGAACGACCCCGACGCGTCTCAGAAATCGGGGAAGGAGTACAGCTACAGCAATGCACATCTGGACACTACTAGAGCGTGTAGGGGAGACACCTCCTGCAGGTCGATCACCCACAAATTCAGTCACAGGGGTGAGTCACGTGAGAAAAACCTGTTTTTTTTTGACGCTCGGGGTCGCAAACGACCCACCGTACCTATCCAGGGTTAAATGCCAAACAAATCGTAGACCCTTTTGTACAATTACAAGAAGCTAAAAGTTTTATAGATTTTTCTAAGGGGGATGCGAGTGCATATTTAAGAGGTGTTTCATTTCAAGAAGCAGTTACTTGGTATGATTTCAAAGTTAGGTTACGCGCAATCTATGGGGGTGAGGAAGCCTTGGATGTATTGTTAACGTTACGAAATACACTTAATCAAGCCAATATGAATCGGCTTAATGTTATTGAGAGAGCAGCTCTCATAGCTGATAGGCTTAACGAATATCAGGACATTTTAGGTAATTCCACTTGGGTTACTAACGATAACATCTCCGTGAAAGATTTTTTGCGATTAATGTATTTGACTTGCATGACACTTATGTTGCCTGAAGCTTTAGTGCGGTGTTTTGATAAGTACGGAATTGGATGTCTATAAACAGATAAAGAAACACATGTCCAAGTGTCCAGATCTCGATCCCATGTTAACTCAAGTTTTTGCAAAGAATGAAACAAAACCACAAACTGTGAACGTAGTTGACAGTCCAGTAGCGGGATTGACGTGTTATAACTGCAAACGTCAAGGTCACATAAGCGCAGACTGTAGAACAAAATTTTGCTCAATTCACAACACTGCAACGCATTCTTATAGTCAATGTTACTCGCGTAAGACACAACAATATCCCAGAAATACACAGTCAATTCCACAGTCAGTTCCATATGGAAATAAAAAGAAAAATCCTCATTTTAACAATAAGAAGAAACAACCAAATGTCAATGCAGTTCAGACTCCGAAACAAACAAACACTTCTTCAAATATCACTGAGCCTGGGCCGTCAAACCAGACCTCGCAAGGTCAGACTAATTTTCAGAATGTGCAGAGCAAAGCAGATACCACATAATTAACTCTAGAGGGGAAGAGAGTGATGTTGGGTCAAGGTCATTCATGTCAACATCAATAGTATTGAATAATCAATTTAATGTTTTATCAGATAATTGTGAGACAATAGATTTTCCTATGAAACACACGGCCGAATTAAGTAAAACAGTGCATGCTCCCGTAGATTTGCAACGAATTCATACAATAATAAGCCAAAATAAGTTACGGCCAACCTTATATGCTGTAAATTTAGAACACAAATCCTTTACGTTATTTTTTGACTCTGGTAGTCCACGTAATATTATGGATTTGAAGACACATCATTTGTTGTTTTCGAACTTTCCGATTGAAAAATCAGGAATTAGACTTTCAGGTATAGGAAATAATGAATTAAACGTCATAGGCATAACTCATATTCAGTTCAGAGTCGGTAATCGCACGTTTGCCGATACATTTGTTGTTGTAAAAAACGTTAATATGTATCCAGCTGTAATTATAGGATACCCATCTATGGGAAATCAAAACATTATCTTAGCTCCTGCCAAGCACGGCGTGTATATCAAAGGGAAATTCTATAAGTCTTCTAATACCTTAAAATCAGTTTTGGATAAAAAGGAGACGAAAAATGTAACCGTAACATACGTTGAAGAACCAATAACTTGTCTCACTAATAAAGAAATAATATACGCGACCCAGCAGAATTCTCGTTCACCCGTAATATCATCTTGCACGCAATCTATCGAACCAAACATACCTTCGAATTTAATAGTGCAAATAAAGAAAACACTACCGGGATCTGAAATATTAATCCTTTCCGATACTTTGAAAACTAACGGATTGTCTGTCACACAAGCTATTTATAAAGTAGGCTCACATCAGCAATGTAATATCGAAGTCTGTAATCATTTAAATAACACTTTAATAATTCACAAAAATCAACATATCTTGGATATAGAAGTTTATAAACATCGTATCCTTACCGTTGCTGAAATCAATCACTCTCAATCAGTTGCGGATGAATCCCTTTTGCGATCTATTAAAAATAAAATCAGTAAGGACATCCAAGACGAAGAAATTCAGCAGAAAATTTTTGAACTTTTAACTAAATATCAAGATGTCTTTTCCACTACGGATGGATCCTTGGGAAAAACAGATGTGATCGAGCATCAAATAAGGTTAAAGGACAAGCAGAAAATTATATATGTACCCTCGTACAGACTCCCTATGAAATTCCAGAATGCAATAAATGATGAAGTAGGTAAAATGTTAGAGGAAGGAGTCATTAGAAAATCAAACCGCCCTTATAATTTTCCTTTAATAGTTGTACCGAAAAAAGATCGAACATGGCGTATCTGCGTCGACTTTCGTCGTCTAAATGAGGAAACGATCCCTGATCGATTCCCAGTGCCATGTACTGACGATATTTTGTCTTTGTTAGGTCAGAATAAATATTTTACCAGTTTGGACTTACTTAAAGGCTTTCACCAGATATCATTAGAAGAAGATAGTATCCCATACACAGCCTTCAGCACAGCCAGGGGACATTATGAATTTTTACGGATGCCTTTTGGTTTACGTTGTGCTCCTATAACATTTACAAGAATGATTAACATAGTGTTTGGAGACTTGTTAGGGGATATATTGCATGCCTATATGGATGATCTTGTAATCTTTTCCAACACCTTAGAAGAACATCTACGTAAGTTAGAACTAGTACTACAGAGATTAAGACAACATAACTTAAGGGTAAAGATTAGTAAGTGTGAATTTTTCAAAACAGAATTAATATATTTGGGTTTCATGGTGTCAAGCCAAGGTCTTAAAGTAGTCCATGATAAGGTGTCGGCTATACGTAATTTTCCCATACCTACTAATGTCAAGGGAATACAGCAATTTCTGGGTTGTAGTGGATATTACAGGCGTTTTATACGCAACTATTCAATAATAGCCGCTCCTTTAATTGATCTTACGAAGAAGGGCGTAGATTTCATATGGTCTGAGCAACATCAACAGGCGTTTAATACTTTGAAAGATGAACTGTGTAGTTCTCCTATCTTAAAATTTCCTGACTTCGGTAAGGAATTCTTCATTGCAACAGACGCCTCAGACTTAGGAGTGGGAGGGGTATTGCTTCAGCAATATGATAAACAGTTTTTCCCGATAGCTAGCTATTCTCGAAAATTGAGAACTTCCAAAAGTAAGTATGCAGTAATAGACAAGGAAGGACTAGCTATTGTTAATTCGCTAGTGCATTTTAAGTTCATAATTTACGGTTATCCCGTTAAGGTTCTTACTGACCATAAACCACTAACAGAGTTCTTTAAAGGCTTCAACCACAGCCCTAAACGAACTCGGTGGCATTTGATCATTCAAGATTTTGGCGCAGGAATCGGGTATTTACCTGGGAAAGCAAATATCATTGCGGATGCATTATCACGCAACCCCGTGTCATCTTGTACGGAGCCTTTAGCTGAATTAATAGATATATCAACATCCATGCCTATTGTAAAAACAATATCTGAACAAGAAGATTTAGGCTGGAGTGCTGAATTGTTACAGACTGAGCAAAGAAAAGATCAGAAAATAGAAACAATTATAAATGCTTTGAAAGGCAATCATAAAGAAAAGGAATATATAAAGTATAAGCAGCAGAATTATATAATCAAAGATAATATTCTGTGTAGGACTGTGACAAGGAAAACCCGCAATACACCACATGTAACTAACGACCAGGTAGTAGTACCAATCTCACTTATTTCCACTGTCCTGAATTGGATGCATTCAAATCCATTACATGGACACCCTGGGTTCTCATTAATGTCACAGAAAGTCAAATCATTGTTTTATTGGCATACAATGCTTACAGATATAAAAAGACACATAGCTAATTGTCGCACATGTCAGGAAAACAAAGGGCATACGAAAACACCTGTCAGCCTAAGAGCTTATCCTGTGCCCAATCAACCCTTTGAAAGAATACATTTAGATTTGTTAACAGGATTTTACGAGTCAGACAGAGGAAATAAGCACCTCTTAGTAATTATAGATGCTTTAACTCGATATACAGAACTAATAGCGCTTAAAACTAAAACTGCGATTGAATGCGCTAGGAAGTTTTACGAGTGTTACATTTGTAAACATGGAATTCCACACATGATAATCTCAGACTCGGGTGGTGAATTTAATAATCACTTTCTTACCTCATTGTGTGAATTCCTCAACATAAAGAAAATTAATACCATGATATATCACCAAGAGTCGAATGGGCTAGTGGAAAGAGCAAATAGGAAGATATTAAATATATTGAGGGTAACACTAGGGGGATCAGACCCCAACTGGGATATTGCAATACCGGCGGCACTGAGTACTCTGAATCATTCATATCATATATCAATTAAAATGTCACCGCATGAAGCATTGTATGGTACCCCAGTTAGAACACCTTTCCATGTATTAACGCCTACAACTAATCTATCAAATCCTTTAAAAGAATGTATAAATGCAAGTATAAGTCGATATGATATCCTTCGAAAGAATTTAGAAGAATCACAAATCATAATGAAAAGGAATCATGATAAAATAGCGAAACCAACTAAAACATATACCGTGGGTGATAACATCTATATTCAAATCAATGTCAGAAAAGGGCTCAATTATAAACTAACACCTAAGTTTGAAGGCCCATTTAACATTTTGGAAACATTAACGGCCAATAGGTTTAGAGTTCAAAACGTATCCCAACCCACGGATGAGAGAATAGTACCATTGCCTCACATAAGAAATTAAAAAGAAAAGAGAGGAAAAGAAGTGAAGGAAAATTTTATTCTATTTTATGTGATTAAAAGTTTTCTTTTTAATACAGGAGTAATTACATATATTTTTTCTCGTTACAGGTTTCCAAGATGAATTTATTGTTGTTGGGAGTGATATTGTTCGCTCAGACATTTTTCTTGTATGGGATGAGCTCTAAGTCTAAAAATATATATTTTAAATATGGCAATATAGTTGAAAGACAAGAAGACATTTTTATTACGTCAACCAACGTAATTGTCGAAGTGCATATGCAAGCAATTTTTCTTCAAGAGAATGATGTCATTAGCTTAAGAACCGCCATTTCAAGGTTTTCTGCATCATTGGAAGAGTTGCATAGAAGACATTTTCATTTGACTACAAAGAGTTTGCTTGGATCAACATTAAAAGTTGCAGAGATGCTATCTGATGACTTGAAAAATAAGACTGGCGAGACAGGATCTTTGGCTTATGACCTTTTGATGTGGACTGTAGGACACGAACATAAAGAAAGACGGAATCCGTTTATTTATGCTGCATTAAGCATCTTTGGGTCTGTTGCAAGTTTAGGTTTAGGAATTTCCAATCGTCTTAAAATTAGTAATCAAAATAAGAAAATTGAGTTCTTGACTCATAAAGATGAATTGATTATGTCAGAACTAAGGAATCAGTTAGCTTCAATCAATAAAATTATGTATATATTAAATGAACATTCACATAATATCGTTCAAATTATGGAAGTACAGGATTTGTTGGCAACATTAACGTATTATTATTCAAAGATAGATCACATACATAACAGAATTACACATTTCATTGAGAAATCCAAGGATTATGTAGAAGCTATCACGTTAGCAACTAAAGGTGTATTGTCGCCCCATTTGTTGCCTTTAAGTTACTTAAAATTAATTCTGAAGAACGGAAGGGATAAACTAGGCTATGTTCCTTTGTTAGAGGAACATAGGTTAGAATTTTATTACAGCCTAATTACAGTAAACGTAGATAATAACAAGATTAGGATTACAATTCCCTTTGATTCTTCTGATGCCTGGCAATCTTACAGGATATCACCATTTCCGACTTTCATGACGAATCACTCAAATCCAGTAATATCCAGTTTGACAGGACACGTATTGATTTCCCCAGACAAGGAAACATATACGGTCATTAAAGACTTAAATCAATTAACTCACTGTTCAGATGCAATGGATAGAAAAATATGTACAGCTGACTCATTTGAATTCCATAAAAACTTAATGGATTCATGCGAGTTAGGTATAGTGCTAGACGGTGCTCTCTCCCATACAAGTGAAAATTGTCTGGATAAGCTTTATCCCTTTGATAATAATGAGTTCAATTGCAGACTGAATAATGGCTCGTGGATACGATACGACAAGGACGGCTTCAATGTATCATGCCCTGACGGATCCACGTCCTTCGCCCATATCTTCGTCGCAGCAGATGGTTGTGTCGGGACTTCCCCGAATTCCATGGTGACTGGTCTACGGACAATCATCAGAGAACGAGCCTACTTCGCGAACTTCACGTGGACCTCTACAATGCCAGCACTTCCTCCCCCGTACAACGGACAAGTTGCCAAGCGGTTGATGAGAATAACCGACATGGACCACCTGTCACCGACTTATAAGGAAATTCTTCACCCCATACTACTGGCTGGTTTGTGTATCACGGTGGTGATATTTATCGCCGTGAACATCCTTGTTTGGCGTAGGTTACGGCACAGCAAGCAGCTAAAAAGGAATGAGTTGCCTACCCCGACAATACGCCCTATTTGATTCAGTTCAAAGCTGTTTGAGTGGCCACCTCATTCGCTAAGGGAGTAATTTGTCGGGAAGAATTGTATGAAAAGCTGATTAGTACGCTAGTAATATGTAATTAAAGAAATTTTCTACATTTGCATTGTTAAAAATACATTTAAAACATTTAAAAAAAAAAATAAATAAAAGTTATAAATCATTTTTTCTCTCGGCATCTAATAAAAATATATAAGCCGGAATGTTAAAAAAGAAAAGAGAGAAAAAAAAAATAAAATATATAACAGAATCTATGGGCATCTAATAAAATATATCAGCCCTATATATAGATATATATATATGTACGAAACCGTGGTACGTGTACGTACCAGGAATTCGTGTTTGTGCACTAGAAATTGAGTATTTTGTTTCTGACAAAGGTAACAATTATTCATTATCAAGTTACCGAATCATATGTAAGTCAGAAGTTTTTTTTTTTTGGTACCATATAATCATTTGCTAGCAATGTACCATATGTATGATCTTGGTTTTATCATGCATTTTTCTTTTTGCTTTGGTAATATCTTTTTTATATGCATTATTGTTATTATTTTTTAATGTGCCTATTTGGACATTCGTCCTCGGTTGATTATGGCTAAAGTTAAACAAAGAATAATACGTATGTCCAGTCACACCTTATAACCATGTTTCGTCTTGTTGTTAGATTTTTGTAAAAAAAAATTGAGATAGCTGGCCGAGCTAATGTAATAACTAGAATAGTTAATATTACATGTTTAAAACAAATGACATAAAATATGTCATGTTGGTTGAAGGAGCTAACCCTGGGATTTGCTGTAGTCATTCAAATCGTAAACAGGACATACAATGCAAAGCTCAGCAATTTGACATTCTTCTTAACGTCAACACATTGTCTCAAGCGTGTGAAAGTTTGTGACGTCACCGGATGCAGGTGTCTTCCGAGTTTGTGACGTGTCTAAAATAAACTAAGCATACGATATCTGTGATATCGATAATTTAGTCAGTTCATATCTATACTTCACCAGAATTGGTCATCTGGACCAACCCAGCTTCCTCCAGTGATGGAGATGTTTAACTCTGTTGTTTTTATAGAATAAATACTTAAAAACTATTAAGATGTATTCAGTTAATCCATTTATATACATCTGAAACAACTCATACTCAATGTGTGCTTATAACAGTAGCACGCCATATATATATATATATATATATATATATATATATATATATATATATATATATATATATATATATATATATATATATATATATATATATATATATATATATATATATATATATTTATATATATACTGTGTATATATATATATATATATATATATATATGTATATATATATATATATATATATATATATATATATATATATATATATATATATATATACATATAAATATATATATATATATATATATATATATATATATATATATATATATATATATATATATATATATATATATACATATATATATATATATATATATATATATATATATATATATATATATATACATATATATATATATAAATATATATTAAATCTTATAAGGTTTTTCTATTTTGTTGTCAGGGATTCTTTAGAAGGCAATCAATAAAAAAATCTTCCGGTGCTAAATTCTATACTCATAAAAACTATCAGTTTATATCAAGTAATTTATTTTGAAATTTAGGATAATGTTTAGATATTTGTAGCCGAAGATCCTATTGCTTAAAGGGGAATATTTGGCTATTCATGCCGAGTCTGAGAGAGCAATGGTATTATTATCATTTTTATTATTATTATTATTATTATTATTATTATTATTATTATTATTATTATTATTACTTGGTAGGCTACATCCTTGGATGAATAAGCAGAATGCTATAAGCACAAGGTATATAACTGGTAAATAGCCTGGAAAAGAAGGAAATAAGGAAACTACAAGAGAATTAATAAACAATTAAAAAAAAAAACTCTAATTCACGCACACTATAGTTACCATTATCTTAATTTTTTTTCTTTCTTTGAAGATGGGAATTTTGATAAGTGACAGTGCTTGATTAGTATCGATTAATAGTAATGAGGAATTCAGAAGGCAGAGATATAATGAATGTAAATGAAATATAACTCAAAAGTAGTTCAGGCTCAAAACAATAATTATTTCTTCTATGACTATAACAGACAAAATTAATTCATATGTTGAAAGCTTGAACCTACTTTACGCAATCCCAACTCAATTTATCCTAGTACTTCAATCAGCAATACTGCAACTTCATGAAGTTCCACTTAATTCAAGCTTGGGCGACGGGTACGATTATTAATTTCTGTTTCCCTAACGATTCGTCTCAGATAGACATCTGGTCCACGCGTTGTGCAAGATTCATGAATTATCGGAAGCATCTGTCTACCGTCAGGTAATAATTCTTCTTGAACACGTAGTCAGCAATCAGAATTTTATTTCTATGCTTATTCTTTTTACTGTTGAAAGGGAGATAATCCATATCAAAAATTTTCACACCATAAAATAATGGGGAATAAAATACGTATTATGGCTGAGGAGAAAGGGATAACTATTATTTTGTCTGCGTTGGCTAAAGTGAAGATATAGGTACTCAGATTGATAGGAATATTTTCATTACTAACATAATTTTTAACAATGCGTGCATACATACACAAACACATTCACACACAAAAGCACAAAGACACACACACACACACTAACATGACTATCGACTGATATGACTACACATTCATAAATCTATCTAACCATCTACGTAGGGCCCTAAGATCTACATGAGGTGAGAATATCGTCAAAATACGTCGAGTAGTTTTGACGTAATCCTGTTCACAGACCTAAGAATAAATAGATAAATGTGTACTGTAGATAGAGTAGAATCTGAAATCCGTTTTAGATCATCATAATTTAATGGATCGTCCATGATATGTGGTGAAATTTTCGGTAAAATCTGTCGAGTAGTTTTGACGTTCTTTAAAATGGCGAAAAATACAAATCCTGATGTTAAATCTGGATCCAGATCATCTCCAATATTTAATGGAGTCGTCCATGACCTATGATCTATCTCTGGTGAAAATTTTGTCAAAATTCGTCGAGTACTTTTAACGTAATTCTCTCCACAGACAAATGTCCAGAGTCACTGACAAATAAATAAACCGACTCTATCACTATACCTCATTGGCGGAGAATATCATATTGGATTTAAGTGTAGATCAGGTAATTACTGATAAAACTTTCAAAAGAGGAATCAGTGCTTGAAATATAAGCTAAGAGTACCATGATATATTTTTAATTCCCTACGGAAAGAAAAAAGTAACTTTCTTTTCAATCATATAACCTAAAAATCTCGAGTGGTCTTATGTAAAGAAACCTCAGATTTCGGGTAAAATACAGTTTATAACTTCCTTTTTTTTCACCTCAGCAAATTTTATAGATCTCTGATAAAAGATGTTTGTATGAAATCCTATTTCCCTAGGTTTTGGTGAAGGAGGAAGGAAGTGCCAAGACATTACACCTTGTCATTTTGAATAAGTTGATCTATAGTTGATAGAGAAGTTTAAATATGATTCTGAAGATCTTTTCCTCATCTTTTTGCTATCTTTTCTTTGCTCTTCATTCTTCTACATGTTGGAAGGAGACCTATTTTCTTTATATATATTTATCAGCAATATTATTATTATTATCATTATTATTATTATTATTATTATTATTATTATTATTATTATTATTATTATTATTATTATTATTATTATTATTCAGTTTTCGTTTTGTTGATCAGACAACAGAGACTAGTAGTATATAGTTTTGGGTTCATGGTTATGTTTGGCTTTATTAGAAATTCATCACTATATTTGCTGTTTCATGTAGCACGCTTTTCTGCATAACCCAGGGGTTATATCGGATCTTACCTTCTCAAGGTTCATTTCAAATGACTTGGGTATGGTCTCTAGTGGTCCTATGATCATTGTTACCACTCCCGTCTTCATAGTCTAAAGCCTTCCCAGTTCAGTTCATAAGTCCTTTTACCTTTTTGGTTTTTCTCTTCCCCCTACCTTCCGTTTTTGAGTCCCCTGGTACTGGGATATCTATGAGGGATCTTTTTTTATTTTTTCGTTGGTTTGTCAACTACGGTGACGTTGATCGATGTGCTTGTATCACCCTGTCCGTCCATTTACACTAGTAACAGAGTAATTTAACCTAATCATTTTCTACTACAGCTTATGTTTGATCTCAGTACCATTTTTTGTTCTATTGGATTTCACATTTCCTACAGAGATTACAATTGAGAGATTTAGCTACTCTATCATATCGTTTCTTATATTGATTCCGAGCAAGTGCTAAACATTCACTGACGATGTGGTTGATGGTTTCCTGTTTTGCCATACAATTCCTATACTTAGATGAAAACTCAGTTCTGTCTTTTGCTCATCAATTATATTTTGTTCTTAAAGCCAGATATTATGCTGCTATTATCATACCTTCAGTCTCCTTGGTAAATTCTCCTCTTTTTAGCCACTGCCATACATAATTACTGGCTAATCCTCCAGATTGTCTCAAGAATTGATCATATATATATATATATATATATATATATATATATATATATATATATATATAGATATAGATATAGATATAGATATATAGATATATAGATAAATATATATATATATATATATATATATATATATATATATATATATATATAGATATAGATATAGATATAGATATAGATATATAGATATATAGATAAATATATATATATATATATATATATATATATATATATATAAAATATATATATATATATATATATATATATGTATATATATACATATATATATATATATATGTATATATATATATATATATATATATATATATATATATATATATATATATATATATATATATTCTTTTTTTTGGGTCATCATCCTACTTTATCAAGTTTTCTTCCCATGCACTTTACCCATTCATCTTCACTGGTCTTTAGGTACTCCCATGAGATGTGCTTTTGATAATGATTTAATCTTGTATACTGATGAGTCCTTTTCCTACTTCTTTTCATGATACATAGAGTCAGTCAGTATTGGCCTTTTGGTGTAGCACTCAGTACATATTCATTATCTTTCTATCCATATTTACTGGCACTTTCCAGGTGTTTATATACTGTTTGATTTTTCCACAGCTGAGCTTTGAACTCATTATAACTTAACTTCTTTGCATATATTCACTTTTAATCTTTTCCTTCATCTCTAGGCGCTTTATTGCTCAACCTTCTATTACCTGTGATATTTTTAGTGTGCTTCATCTATATCCATCATCGCATTCCCATCTGACACGTTTGTACCACTCGTGGGTCACACGATTGTACATAGTAATGACATTTTTCTTTTTTGTATATATTATCCTCTGTATCTTCGCTCTACCCTCACAATGACAGAAACTTGCATGAACCTCTCTGCCTATTTCTCATTGTTAACTGTTAACAGAACCGGTTGCTAATTGGATAAGAAATAGCCCGTTGTATTCTGTGATCTTCTTGCCGGGACTTGGAGTGTATATAAACTAAATGTTCTGTAATAAAGTTACACTGTTGCTTTCATCTCGCCTTTTGAGTCAAACCCTACCCTTGGCCCATCACATTAGTAACCCCGGAAGTCGACTCGCTCCTCCCACCTTCCCCACACCCCCCCCCCCCCCTCACTGGTACTATGGCGGACTCTTTGGAAGTTGGCGCCGCCCCATTCAAATTTTCATCGTTCGAAAGCAGAGAGGCGTTTGCTTTTTTTCAGCCCCCATAAGTCCAGTTACGCATCAAGGGCGTGACTCGCTCAACGACCAAAGCAGATTAATATTCTCGCGGCGATACCCAAGGACACCTTACCGGAAATCTCCGACTGGCTTTGTGACCAAGGAGACACTCAATAGTGTATGACGCCCTCAAAACATAACCTCTCCAGCAGTACTTGCCGTCGCCTGCTGCCCGTATAGCAAGCTTTTTCAGCTCTCTCAACAATCGTTGGGGGACCAAAGGGCTTTGCTCGCCCTCAGGGAAATGACCAGTATCAATCGCCTGCTCTCCTCCTGAGGTAAACCTGCTTCGGGCCCTTTGGGTATGCCGTTTACCCGAACCTGTACGCGCTGCCTTACCCGATGTCGATAGTTTACCCAAAAAGGACTTGATGACCAAAGTCGACACCCTTATGGAGAGCCACTTCCTGACCTTCAAGACTTCCATTAACGCCTCCACTCCTGACGAAGAGGACACCTATTCAACGTCAAGCGAAGCTGACGTGAATGCCATAGGACACACATGCCTACCCAGTGACATGCCAGAGCGGCGACAGAGCCAACCCATCATCTACCACTCGCTCGCGCCCCAACTAACGACTTCTACAGCCACTTACTGCCACTCATCGGCCACAGTTTTGCTGCTACTAGTCCATAATCGGGGCTGCCGCGAAGAAATGGGCCAAGGATTGTCAGTGGTCAAAAAATGTAAGTAGGCCATCCCTTGTGACGGTGGCATTCAGTATTACTAATTTTTCTTTTTACATGAGGCAGGAACGGGCCTGCAATATTTGGTAGACATGGGTGCTTGCCGTTCTCTTTTTCCAAGGGAAATCTTCAGGATACAACGTAGTCTGTCTAGGTCGTCTGATGTCCGCGTTGTAATGCCAATGGATCTGCGATACCCACCTACGGTTAAGAAAACCTCATATTATCGTTTGGAAACGATAAATTTAATTGGAAGTTTCTCATTGCTGACGTCATATTGCCAATCCTCGTTGCAGATTTCCTCTCTCCTTTTCACCTTCTGGTCGATGTCGCCCAACGACGATTGGTCAATGGAGACTCATACTTGTCGACACCTCTTCAACCCGCCTCCTCTAACCTCGCTCTCCACATCAGCACACCCACGGATGCCTACGCCCACCTCCTCACGTCGTACCCAGAAGTTTTCCGTACAGAACTTCGCCAAACACCCATGGCTCCTACCAAACACGGTATTTATCAACATATCAAGATGATGGACTTCCAGTCTTCGCAAAATTCAGACGTCTGGCACTGGAACGATTGGCGGCCGCCAAACAGACATTCGCCAAAATTGAAAAAATGGGCCTTTGCCAAAAGGCCTCCAGCCCATGGTCGTCACACTTACACATCGTTCTGAAGAAAGATGGCTCCCTCCGTCCGTCCAGGGATTACAGGCGCCTGAACATGCAAACAGAACCGGATCACTACCACCTCCCAAACATCGCCGACTTGACCTCCTACCTGCACAAAGGGAAGGTTTCCTCCACGTTTGACCTCCTGAAGGGGTATTATCAGGTGCCTATGAACCCAGAAGACATCCCAAAGATGGCCATAACCACTCCCTTCGGTATATATACATTCAATTGCTCGTATTTTGGCCTTCGTAATGCTGGGGCCACTTTTCAATATCTCATGGATAGCATCTTAGGGGGACCTCCCCTTCTGTGTATGTTACTTGGACGACATACTTGTCTTCTCTTCCTCAAAGGAGGAATACCTCTGTCAACTGCGCATCCCTTCTCTGAGGAGGTACCAGCCGTTCAGAACTTCCCCACACCCTCGACCGTCAAAGCACTGCAGGAATTCTTGGTCATGATCAACTATTACCATCGTTTTCTGCCAGCCATTGCCGCAATGCTTGCTCCCCTCTACCTGTCCCTCAAGGGCAAGCCAAAACACCTAAAGTGGGGTCCCTTTCAAAAAGTGGCCTTCTAAAATGCAAAGAATGTCTTATCAACCACAGCTGCTCTCCCTTTTCCCATCTCACATGCCCCTCTCCTCTTCTCCACCGATACCAGCGACGACGCTATTGGTGCAGTATTGGAACAGGTGGTTAACGGCTCGCCCCGACTATTGGCCTGCTTCAGCAGAAAACTGTCCAAGGCAGAATCGGGTTATTCTACCTTCGATTACGAATTGGTGGAGGTGCACTTGGCTGTCCGTCACGTTCACAATTTCTCAGAAGGTACGCCCTTCATCATTCGCACAGACCACATGCCTCTGGTGCACGCCTTCACTCAACAGTCTGACACCTGGTCAGCACGTCAATGCTGAAATCTCTCCGCCGTGGCTGAATACAATTGCACGCTTCAACACGTCCCTGGGAAAATGAATCAATTTGCCGATGCCCTGTCAAGAAACACTTCAGCTGCCGTTCAACTGGGATTAGATTACAACACCTTGGCCGAAGCCCAACGACAGGATCCAGAGTATAAAGCATGGTGGATATCCTGGACATATCTCCGTTGGGAATACATCCCCCTCGACGACTACAACACCACCCTACTCTGTGATGTCAGTACTGGTAGACCGTGACCTCTGATTCCTGCTCCCATGCGCCAACAGGTGTTTGATTTCATTCACGGCCTTTCATATCCCTCGCACTGTTCTACTGCACAGCTGCTGAAGACGAAATTCATATAGCACGGCATTTCTAATGATGCTAAGAATTGGGTTCATGGCTGTACTTTCCTCAACCTCAGCGTTCATTCGCCCACATTCACGTCGACGTTGTAGGCCCCTACTCACATCACAAAAACATCATTAACTGTTTACCGTCATCGACCACTCAACTCGTTGGCCTGAAGCTATTCCCATGGAAACTACAACATCCGCCTCATGTACATCTGCCTTACTCTGAATATGGGTTGCAAGATTTGGTATACCTGAGCATATTACTTCTGACAGGGGTTCCACTTTCACCTCTCAATTGTGGGCATTATTAGCGAATCTCTTGGGCATCACCCAACATCAGACAACTGGCTACAACCCGCTGCCAATGGAATGGTTGAACGTTTTCATCGCACCCTAAAAGTAGCTTTAATGTTCAGTTGCAAGGACTCCAACTGGTTTACTCAGCTTCCCTGGGTCCTCCTGGGAGCAAGGACCTCTCCTAAAGACGCCCTGGACGTCTCGGCAGATGAAATGGTGTTCCATGACCCGTTGGTCATCCCTGCCGGTTTTTTTTCTTCTGTAACCTCCTCCGACGCTCTCCAGGGCATACGTCAGGTAGTGGAAAAATTTACTCCATCCCGCAAGACTTACAAGTCAGCAGCAAAGCATCACATACCAATAGACTTGTACTGTGCAACGCATGTCTTCCTATGCAACTACACTGGTAAGCCACTGCTAATGCCCCCTAACACTGGCACTTTACATGTGACCCGACGCAATCCGAAAGCATTACTACTTAACATTCGTGGCAAAGAAACCTGGGTCTCCATTGATCTTCTAAAACCTGATTATCTCTTGCCAGATGACCCACCTATTGTTCGCCTCTCTAGATCAGGGCGCCCTATTTAACATGTACAGTATGTCATTTTTAGAGTGGGAGCAACGTACCATCCGTGTGTCACACGATCGTACACAGTAACGACATTTTTCTTTTTTGTATATATTATCCTTTATATCTTTGCTCTCCCCTCGCACTGATAGTAACTTGCATCATCTTGTCTGTTTTTTTTTTATTTTTAACTGTTAACAGAACCGGTTGCTGGTTGGACAAAAAATAGCCTGTTGTATTTTGAGACCTTCTTGCCGGGACTTAGTGTGTATATAAACTCGATGTTCTGAAATAAAGTTACTCAGTTGCTTTCATCTCGCGTTTTGAGTGACAACCTACTCTTTCAGTCATTTTTTCTTTTCCAAAAGTATAATCAAACTAGAAAGCAAATACATTCCTAAACACAATCAGGCATATCTCTCTCTCTCTCTCTCTCTCTCTCTCTCTCTCTCTCTCTCTCTCTCTCTCTCTCTCTCTCTCTCTCTCTATATATATATATATATATATATATATATATATATATATATATATATATATATATATATATATATATATATATATATATATATATATATATATATATATATATATATATATATATATATAACGGATTTTGAGCGAAGCGAAAAATCTATTTTTGGGTGAGATGGCCATGTCGTCCTGATGGAATTTCCTATAGGGTAGCTTCCTAGGGTATATTACAACTACGGCGATACTCCCAGAGAACTTACCTTAAGGTACCAGAATTCTAACTCCTGGACCGAGTATCCCTCGTGAAAGGGATATCGCGACATATCAGAGGACGTATTCTTGACACGCCACATGGCAATCTGCGCCCCGAATAGAGAATTCGTATCGCAGGGGGCAATTGGCAAGAAACGAATTCGGGAAAGAAAAAGGGGGAGCCGCTCCCAAGGCTCCCAATCTCCCGTTTCGTAAGCGTGCCTGGCGCCATTCCTGGCGCCATCTGTATTCCTTGTAGCGTACACGAGGTGCTACAGATACTGTATGTAGGGAGGGGTCCTACAGCCCTTTCTTAGAAAGGCAAGGGCGGGTCCATCAGGACGACATGGCCATCTCACCCAAAAATAGATTTTTCGCTTCGCTCAAAATCCGTTTTTTGGACTCAAGCCATGTCGTCCTGATGGAAGTATACCAGAGCATTACTGTATCTGTGGATTCTCAGAACGTGCCGTACTCCCCGGAGGTAATTTTTCCCGGTCGACTAGACCTAGAGACCTAAGATGTTACCGTTATACATCTTTTCAACTAACTATAAACCATGTTAGAGTGTCCGCCGTCACATTGCGGACTCCTTGAAGGTGAACTGCCGACAGGTACCACTTCTTCTTTTCCGCCAATCGGAAGATGGCCAACATCACCTGGTTGAGAGGTGGTGACCTCGATCCTTGTCGATTCAAGCATCTCACAAAGTCGAGACTTTTTTCTGTTGATCTTGAAGCCTAGGTACTCTAGGAACTGGATCACTTGACTGGAAGCTTGCAAGCATTCTGTCTCGGATGCTGCCCACACCAACCAGTCGTCCAGGTAGGCTACTACCTGAATTCCCTTTAGGCGTAATTGTTTGAGAGCTACGCTCGCAAGCTTCGTAAAAATCCTTGGGGCTATGTTTAGCCCGAATGGCATGGCTCCGAAGGCGTATAGTCTTCGTTGTAGCCTGAACCCTAGGTAGGGGGAGAGTCGACGGCTGATTGGAATGTGGCAATAGGCGTCTGACAAGTCTATAGAGACGGAATATGCCCTCTTGGGCAGTAAGGTCCTTATGTGTTGCAGTGTTAGCATTTTGAATTTGCAATTCACTATGAACTTGTTGAGTGGCGACAAGTCCAGAATGACTCTGAGCTTTTCCGAGTCTTTCTTGGGAACACAAAACAGCCTCCCTTAGAAATTGATGGGCTTCACCCTTCGGATCACCTTTTTTCTCCAACAGTTCTTGAACGTACTCCTCCAGAACGGGGGTGGAGTGTTGGAAAAACCGAAGGCACGGGGGTGGAGTGCTGTACCAGCTCCAGCCCAGTACATTCTTGAGTAGGCTGTGGGCCCAGGGATCGAAGGTCCACCGATCCCGAAATTTCAGAAGTCTCCCTCCTACCGGTATCATCTCACTTGGACTGCCGTCCTGAGGTCTTGCCTCCCTGACCACGACCACCCCTGAAGCCCCTTCCCCTTGAGGGGCGCCTAGACGAGCCTCTGGCTGCTCCTCTAGGCTTTGCTCGAAAGGAAGTAGACTGCCCTTCGAACGCTGGGGTGAATGCCGTGGACTGTGTCGACACGGTCTGGGGTACCCACTGAAAAGTGGTCGAGGTTTGTGCCACGATCTGGGGCACTGGAGGCAATGGCAATTGCAGTTGCTGTTGCTGTCTAACAGGCTTGGCTGGCCGAGACGGTAGCCTAGTCCTCATAGTCTTCCTCTTTGGTTGAGGACCCTCATCCGGGGAAGACTTTTTTTTGATAGCCAGGCCCCACTTCTGGAGAAGGTTTCTATTCTCCAAGGCGGCCTTATCAACAACTTCTTTGACCAAGTCGGTAGGGAAAAGGTCTTTTCCCCAAATGTTGGAGGAGATTAGTTTCCTTGGCTCGTGCCTCACCGTAGCCGAGGTGAACACGAACTCCCTACAAGCTCTCCTTGCCTTGACGAAGCCATAAAGGTCCTTCGTCACTGTGGCTAGATGAGTCTTGGCCACCACCATGAACATTTCATGGACCTTGGGGTCACTTGCCATCGTCTCGAGAGTAGTCTGAAGAGACATTGAGGCAGCCAGTCTTTCTTTTGTCTCGAACTCTCTTCGCAAAAGAAAGTCAGACAGCTTAGGGAGGTCCTCGCCGAACTGACGTCCGGCAATATCAGCCTCCAACTTTCCAACTGAGAACGTAAGATGGACGTCCTTCCAGTCTTTGTGGTCCATAGGCAGGGCCAGCGACAAGGGTTTACACTCCTCCAGGGAGGGGCAAGGCTTGCCGGCCTCGACTGCTTTTAGTACAGCCGCAAACCCTTTCTGTAAAAAGGGGAAGGCTCTAGCAGGCGAGGACACAAAGGAAGGGAGCTTCTTACTCAATGCAGCTACCTTTGAGTTAGAGAAGCCCCTCTCTTTCATCGAGGATGAAAGTAGAGCTTGAGCCTTAGCATGGTCCATCACTATGACCTCCTTCGGCTCTGTCTCATCCTTTGAAGCTGGTTCCTTCCTCAGCCGGACATAACAGTCCGGATATGATGCCTTGCTGGGCCAGAATTCCACCTCCTCCAGGGGAACTGAGCCCAGCTTATCCGAGATGACGATCTTTCCAGTCGTCATTGGCATGTGCTCAGCATACCTCCATGGGTTAGCATCTGAGCACAAGGGAAGGTCTTTTACATTGAGCTTTTTCTGGGGCCCATGTGATTCTGCCAGGCACTGCATTCGCAGTTCCATTGCAGCCGCCTTCTCCTGATTCTCCTTCTGCATTTGTTGGATCATTCCAATAATAGAAGAGAGGGCCTGTCCCAGCTCTACTGGGAGACCGGCCGATGTTGAGGGAATAGGCTCCGGAATTTGAACCGGAGTAGCCGACACCTCGTCGACCTCTTCCTCTACAACGTCTGGGGCTTGAACTTCATTCTGGGCTTCTGCCAGGAGGTCTTCCTCCAGATGCTCGTCCACATCAGACATCCTGTCATCTAACTGGATGTCTTGCATCGCGACCGCGACTTCAGCATCCACCTGGATCTGAACTTGGGGGATCTCCTCTTGAAGCTGGGGAATCACTGCATCAGCTGATGCCTTAGGGAAAAGATACGCCCTCATCTTCTCACTTGGAAGATAAGGGCCAGAGATGTTCTTTTGGAAGCCCCTTACCCAGGTACGAAGCTTCTCCCTAGCTATATCCCTTGATTCCGCCGTCCTAAGGGAATCAAAGGCCTCAGTAATCAGGTTAGTGCACACATTACATACCTGGGGGTCCCAATACCGGAGATCATCCTTGGAGACAGCGCATGCTGCGTGTCTCCTACAAAACTCATGTCCGCAGAGGTTCTTGCTGCGGACGTTGCAGAAAACACTTCCGCACTTCGGAGGGTCCTTCTGTAAAGAGAAGAAATTTCCATGAGTATGAAGTGAACTATGTATCACTGGATATGCATAGTATAGCATAACAATTCAGAAAAGAAAGACACACACTTGTGTTTCCCTCACAACCCATTGTTGCAGCCTTCCAGATATTAAAATCAAATGGTTAATCTCTTCTAGAGTAACCAATGCAAAGTTTCCAGAGGAAACAGGTGGAGCTCACACCTAAGCAATGATTTTAAAATCCTGGATAATAGACAGGAAAGAACTCACTTTCCTCTCTGTAGTGCAACAGCAAAGGACTGTCCAAGAAAACGCAAAAGTGTTAGAACACACAGTGCTGTACCAAAACCCATACTATAGTTTTCTTCTTACTGTATATGTTATACTGAAAAATACTAGTACAGTATAGGAGGATACGTGCCGGCCGGCACCTGCCGGCTGGCACACACCATAACTAGCTTTAAAGTATACTACTTAACAGCTATAAGGCGGCAGAACTCTGGTTCAAATGTATGTGTCGGCCGGCAGCAATTGCCGGCCGGCAACTACACAAGGTAGTACCCAGCTGCCGGCCACACTCTTGGTGACCGGCAGACAAGGGCTGACATTAGCCGGCCAGCAAAAGTACAGGACCGATGCCAGCCGGCAGCAAAAGAACCAGAGGACTACACCCGCCCGGCTGCCGGCCTCATAGGCCGGCAGCCGGGTCGGGTACAGCACTAGAAGAAAAATAGGATGGATGCCGGGATAAGAGTGTACACTACCTCCAAGCCCAGCAATCCGAAAGAGTGCATATAAGGAAGGGGAGAATCTAATTCAGGCTTCCTGACCAATGCCGTCTGGCTCTACAGGCAGGCATGGATGAGGGACCAAGGGAGGTCCGGGCAGCACTCAAAATAAAAGACCCTTGCCGGCCGGCAGGGGGCTGAGTCAATTCCACATCCTAACCTATTCTAGGTCCAGATTTAGAACGATGTACAGTACTGTAATGGCTAGGCCATTACGGAGATAGAGGGGGAAGGGACAAAAGAGGGTCCTACCAACCTTGCTTTAGTGACGGATCACCCGCAGCCAAGAAACTCATCTTAGCCTAAGGGAGATCCAAGGGGGGAGGCCAGCAATACTTGCCAGCTCTCAGAGCACCAAAACAAGGAAGGTGTTGCTACTCCCAGGGAAAGAAACTTATCCTCCCCCGAGAACAGCAACAAGGACTAGTCTGGTAGATCACAAAAGAAGGAATCATATCCACAGAAACCTTCGGTAGTGACCTAAGGAGGCTAAGCCACCTTTGTCTGTGTCAGGCCAGCGAGGGAGACTCTACCCCAAGCCAGACAAACACAGACTCAGACTAAAAAACTCTGTTGTTCTGTCCCTCTTTGAACCAGACTTACTGGAACAGGAAGGTACAGTAACACCCCAGTATAGTTTTATCGAAAATTAATTCGGAAAAAACCACTTAGGGATAAGCCCAAGGCTTAAACAGAGGGAAAGGGATTGCAGACCTTCTCCGAAGAAAGAAAGCAACGGGGAGTATGAGAAAGTATACTAAGGCTCCATAAGCAACTTAGCCTAGGCACCAAGAGAATCGATTACCTAAATCACCGAAACTCACTCGTATACTATCTTGGAAATATTCCACACAATCTTAAATGTATTAAACATAGCCTAAAGCTTCAATAAAATTTTAATACACTCGGGAAAAACCAAAATCATGCATGAAGTACTAAGACCAAATGACTAGGCTACATGGCCTTAGCATAGGCCAGAATGGCGAATACTTCGCCAAAATAATACTAAGCACGAAAGGAAATCCAATGTAATGCTAAATAGCTAAAATTTATTAAAGCAAAACAACCGGGAATGTCGCTCTGACTAACTAAACTTATACCTAGCGAGCGACAGCGTCCATGACGCCTCCGGTAGGCTACGGCTCTTGTAACAAAGATTAATCCTATTAATCCCTCAAAAAATTACCAAGAGCCTACATTTATACATAAAAGACATGGTACTCAACTTATCAGAGGCCGGACGAAGACGGAGAAGCCATGAAAAGCAGAATAAATCCAATATTTGCGAGAAACACAGGAAAAAAACACTGAGTTGATAAGCTACGCAAAAAGGAGTACAGATGGCGCCAGGATTGGCGCCAGGCACGCTTACGAAACGGGAGATTGGGAGCCTTGGGAGCGGCTCCCCCTTTTTCTTTCCCGGATTCGTTTCTTGCCAATTGCCCCCTGCGATACGAATTCTCTATTCGGGGCGCAGATTGCCATGTGGCATGTCAAGAATACGTCCTCTGATATGTCGCGATATCCCTTTCACGAGGGATACTCGCTCCAGGAGTTAGAATTCTGGTACCTTAAGGTAAATTCTCTGGGGAATATCGCCGTAGTTGTAATATACCCTAGGAAGGTACCCTATAGGAACTTCCATCAGGACAACATGGCTTGAGCCCCCCCCCAAAAAAAAATATATATATTATATATATATATATATATATATATATATATTATATTATACATTCATGCTGCTTCCTCCGGTGCCTTAGATGACCGCGGAGGTAGCAGCAGTAGGGGATTCAGCATTATGAAGCTTCATCTGTGGTGGAATTATGGGAGGTTGGGCTGTGCCACCCTAGCAGTACCAGCTGTACTCGGCTGAGTCCCTGGTTAGGCTGGAGGACCGTAGAGAGTAGTTTTTGTTTTGTTTTCTTTGATGATGTCGGCTACCCCCCAAAATCGGGGGAAGTGCCTTGGTATATGGATGGATGGATATATATTATATTATACATTCATATATATATATATATATATATATATTCATATATATATATATATATATATACATATATTCAAATATATATATATATATATATGTATATTTATATATATATTTATGAACATATATATATATATATATATATGTATATATAGATAGATATCTATATATATATTTTATGAACATATATATATATATATATATATAGATAGATAGATAGATATTTATATATATATATTTATGAACATATATATATATATATATATAGATAGATAGATAGATATTTATATATATATATATTTATGAACATATATATATATATATATATATGTGTGTGTGTGTGTGTGTGTGTGTTTGGGTGTGTGTGTGTTATGTGTGTGCCGGTGAGTGTATATGCGTGTATATATATACATATATATATATATATATATATACATATATATCAATACATATATATATATATATATATATATCTATATATATATATATATATATATATGTATGTATGTATATGTATATATATATGTATATATATATATATTATACATATATATCAATACATATATATATATATATATATATTCTAGATATATATATATATATATATTGTATGTATGTATATGTATATATATATGTATATATATATATATATATATATATACATATATATATATTTATATATATATCATCATCATCACCATCATCATCATCATCATCATCATCATTACCCGTTACTGGTCTACTGCGGGCCAAAGGCTTTGAACATGTCATTGTACTCTTGGTGGTTTATAGTTTTTCTATGTCATCCTATACCGGCATATCTCGGTCTTCTATCCTGGAAAACCACTTACTGTCTGTCCTAAGTACGTCTATGGTCATTAATAGTCTCTATATGTTCTTCCATTACTCATATAGTTGTCTCTGCATTTTCATGGAATATTATTTTACTTTTACTCATATTAATTTGCATTCCTATATATCTGCTTTCTCTATTCAATCTTCAAACATCTTCTGCAATTTCTAGTAATTAACTAAACACAATCTTAAGGTGCTAAGATATTCTCCTTAATATTAATTCGTATAATATCCCAATCTATTTTTTTACAAACTTATTCGATACATTCGGTGATTTAATCTAAGAGATATTGGTTTTCCCTGTCTATTTACTTCCTCAATTGGAATTTCTCTCAATATTTATGTAGTTTTAGAATTATTATTATTATTATTATTATTATTATTATTATTATTATTATTATTATTATTATTATCATTATTATTATTATTATTATTATTATTATTATTATTATTATATTATTATTATTATTATAATCTAAGCTCTAACCTTAGTTGGAAAAGCATGATACTTTAGGCTCAAGAGCTTCAACATGGAAAATAGCTCAGTAGGAAAAGAAGCAAGAAAAAAAAAAATACAAGAGAAGTAATATACAATGAAAATGGATCAATTAAGGAACAATAAATGACAACATTATGTTATATTTTTTCCTACATAAACTTTAAAAACCTTCTAAAAAGTATAATAGGAAGAAAAATCATATTGAACAGCATGCCCAAAAAAATGAACAGCGTCCCCGATTGTACCCTCAAGCAAGAAAGCTTTTATAGAAGATAGTGGAAGACTAGGGTACAGAGGCTATGGAACTACCCAAGACTAGATAACAATAGTTTTATTTTGAAGTGTCCTTCTCCTAGAAGAGCTGCTAACCATAGCTAAACAGTCTCTTCTACCTTCAAGAAGAGGAAAGTAGTGACTGAAAAATTACATCGCAGTATTTAACCACTTAAGCGAAGAATTGTTTTGCAAATCTATGTATTGTCAAGTGTAATGGAAACGGAAGAGAATAGCGGTAATTTCTTGTAAAGATATCTTCATGTATCGTAACATAAGATTCCTTTATTCGTAGTCTTTGAATTGTTTTAATTACTGCTGAGATTTTGTGAGAATCAAAAGCTTTCTCATAGTCTATAAATGCATTGTATAGTGGTTTGATATTTCCCTTAGCTGGTTAATTACAAGGATATGGTCAGTTGTTGAATACCCACTTTCAAATCCTGCCTGCTCTCTTAGTTGATTACAATCTAGCTGTCTTCTTATTCCGCCTGATATAATTTTTTGGGGGGGTAAATATTGTATATATGACGTATAATAAACATATTGGGCTGTAATTTTTCAGGTCTTTTGAGTCTCCAATTTTTTTGAATTAGTATAGTTATATAATTTTTCCAAATTGTATTCATATAATATTTTTGCAGAGATTTTGTGTAAAGTTCAGCGGACTTGTATTAGTATGAAGGCTCCTACAACTATTTTTCTATTAATTGTTAGGCCATCATCTCTTGGTGCTTTGCCTCTTTTCATATCTTTAAATGTTTTCTTTATTTCTCTTACTATTGCGTTTAGTACTGATTCAGGGTATTTCATATCTCTTTTGTTAAATCAATTTTTTATGTCACTATTGTGACACCACATCTATTATTGATAATTAATCCTTTTAAGCAAACATTTGTTCAAGGGTTTCTTTTCTTTAATTTTATACTTCTTACTAACATTAGTTTTCTTGATAATAGTATGATTATGTTTACGAATGTATTGGGATTTTATTTAGTTTATTGTTCTGTTTATCACTCCACACACATATAATATATATATATATATATATATGTATGTATATATATATATATATATATATATAATATATATATATATATATATATGTATATATATATATATAATATATATATATATATATATATGTATATATATATATATATATATATAGATATTATATATATATAATATATACATATATATATATATATATACATACATACATATATATATATATATATATACACACACATATATATATATATATATACATACATATATATATATGTATATATATATATATATATATATATTTATATTTATTTATATATATACATTATATATATTTATATATAAATATAAACTTATATATATATATATATATATATATTTATTTATATATATACATATATATATATATATAAATATAAACTTATATATATATATATATATATATATCGTTGAAAAGAAAACATTTCGGTTTTCGCTTGGAAATCTTCAGTTTATACAATATTGATTAATATATTAATATGTAAACTAAGAAAACGAAAAAGCCAACAAAAAAAAAAAAAAGTAAAAAACCATATGAAGACAAATTATACCCTGGATAGGTACGATGGGTCGTTTGCGACCCCGAGCGTCAAAAAAAAACAGGTTTTTCTCACGTGACTCACCCCCGTGACTGAATTTGTGGGTGATCGACCTGCAGGAGGTGTCTCCCCTACACGCTCTAGTAGTGTCCAGATGTGCATTGCTGTAGCTGTACTCCTTCCCCGATTTCTGAGACGCGTCGGGGTCGAGCGCGACCGAGTTTACCCTTCTAAGGTAGTTTGCATAATTATCAAAGTTATTACGTATTATGAAATTGTCGTAGAATGGTGCAACTTGTATAGGTTATCAGTTGTGGAAAGTCTTGGTGGATTGTTTGGCTACCATGTGCATGATTTTTTTTTTTAGTTAAAATGTCGTTCATCACCACGAGAACCATTTTACCGCGAGTGCCCCTTTTTCATTTTTTTTTTTCATTTTTTTGCCAAGTCATTTTTCCGTAAGATATTGCCAAATAGGGTCGTAAAACTTTTGCTTGTTTAGTGTTGGAAAGTGTGTCTAGATGATCTGGCTACCCATGCATGACTTTGTTTTTGTCAGATACGACGTAGTTATTGGTATATTGGGTATTTAACTGCGGTTACCAATTTCTGTTTTTTTTTCAATATTTGTAAAAATTACTACGTAGTAAGGAATTGCCGTATATTATTCATTTTTTTTCATGTTTATGTGTTAGAAAGTGTGCCTTGATGGTTGGGCTAACACCTGCATGACTTTTTTTTTCCTGAGATGCCGTATATTAGAATGTCGGGCATTTTACCGCGAGTGTCCCTTTTTCATTTTTTTTCATTTTTTTGCCAAGTCATTTTTCCGTAAGATATTGCGAAATAGTATCGTAAAACTTTTGCTTTTTTAGTGTTGGAAAGTGTGTCTAGATGATCTGGCTACCCATGCGTGATTTTGTTTTTGTCAGATACGACGTAGTTATTGGTATATTGGGTATTTAACTGCGGTTGCCAATTTCTGTTTTTTTTTCAATATTTGTAAACATTTACTACGTAGTAAGGAATTGCCGTATATTATTGATTTTTTTTTCATGTTTATGTGTTAGAAAGTGTGCCTTGATGGTTTGGCTAACACGTGCATGTCTTTTTTTTTTATCTGAGATGCCGTATATTAGAATGTTGGGCATTTTTCCGCGAGTGCCCCTTTTTATTTGTTTTGCATTTTTTTGCTTAGTCATGTTACCGTAAGGAATTGGCAAGTAGTGTCGCAAAACTTATATTTTTATAGTGTTGGAAAGTGTTTCTAGATGATCTGGCTACCCATGCCTATTTTTTTTTTAGCCAGATATGGCGTATATATAAGTATGTGTTCGATTTTCCTGTGATTGCCATTTTTTCGTTTTTTCCCATTTCTTTCAAAATTACTACGTACTAAGGAACTATCACAGAGTAATATTTCATTTATATGTTTATTTGTCGAAAAATGTGCCTTGATGGTTTGCCTAGCACGTGGCTGAAATTTTTTTTTTCTGAAATGCCGTATATTAGAATGGCCATTTTTCCACGAGTGCCCCTTTTTATTTGTTTTGCATTTTTTTGCTTAGTCATGTTACCGTAAGGAATTGGCAAGTAGTGTCGCAAAACTTATAATTTTATAGTGTTGGAAAGTGTTTCTAGATGATCTGGCTACCCATGCCTATCTTCTTTTTTTAGCCAGATAAGGCGTATATATAGGTATGTGTTCCATTTTCCTGTGATTGCCATTTTTTCGTTTTTTCCCATTTCTTTCAAAATTACTACG
>NC_090744.1:74927630-74947630 GCF_036898095.1 Palaemon carinicauda | reverse complement strand
ATACAAGCCGTAAGAAAGAGTTGTCTCTCACCGGATCTAAGTACCTTCCGGTATTAATGTTGTGTTTGCATATATCATTAAATGCTGAGATAACTAACTAGACGTTATCATCAATATGGATATTTTAGTTACTTCTGGTCAAGCTGTCATACAGAATGGTCATCCGACCAAACCATCTATACTCCTGTGATGGAGATGTTAATAACTGTTTTTTTAAAATAATAAACTGTTTCAAACTTAACTTACTTAGACTTATTCAGAAAAAAGTAACCTACCAAGTGTAAACATTATAACACATTGAAGAGACATTTGATTGGAAAACTAATGTGTGTTTATAACAGTACCACACTAACACATATTCCCATTCTTATTTTCCATTCCCTCTCGCATTTCCCAAATTCATTAATTTTGCTAATTTATTTAATTTGGCGTAGATTTGGCTTAGGGAATGTGCTACCGCAAGGTCCAGACTATCAGAACACATGCACGCACGCTACCGCCTCCCCCTGTCTTGTCTCTTTGTCATTTTGTTTCGTCCTTGTCTCTCACTGGCGTTTCACTTAACTGTATCCAATAATAATGCATGTAATATCCACATTTTAGTATCGTATTTATAATTAAAAACATGGGAAATTATAATCTTATGCATTGTTTACATTCAAATCACCTGATCAACTCTGCCTAGTCCGTCGTCATCCTCAATTTTCGGATCAAATAACTCCCTTATTACAAGACATGCTACCGCCAATGCACGATACTTTATAGTTTTTAGCTCTGTGGTGCTCTATTATACAGCGTCAAAAGAGAATTAGCAAAGAAAAATAGATTTAATTTATTACAGAGAGAGAGAGAGAGAGAGAGAGAGAGAGAGAGAGAGAGAGAGAGAGAGAGCGAGAGGAGAGAGAGAGAGAGAGGGCGAGAGAGAAATATGAATGACATTCATATTTCTCTCTCGCCCTCTCTCTCTCTCTCCTCTCTCTCTCTCTCTCTCTCTCTCTCTCTCTCTCTCTCTCTCTTAATTTTCTTTAGTTTTTTCATATCACCTGCTTTGTCTTTACCTTTGGGACCCATGGTAAATAATATAATAGACAAAATAACACGAAAAATAGGCACAAATACAACGAACTACGCAACGACGTGTTAACAATGCATCGCCAACAAACAAACAGACCAAGTGCCATCGATCGGTTGCCTATACACTATCACTCTTCCCATAATTGTATATCTACAAAGGAAAATACCCCAGTGAGGAAAGGAAATACTGAAATAAATAAACTATAAGAGGAGTAGTAAATAACTAATATAAAATATTCCAGGAAGAGTAACAACATTGAAATAGATATTTCTTATATGAATATATAAAAAAAAAGAAAACACGAGGAAGAAAAAGGATATAGAATAGTGTGCCTGAGTGTACAATCAAGCAAGAGAATTCTACCCAAGACAGTAGAAGACCATGGTACAGAAACTATGACACGACTTATGACTAGAGAACAATGGTTTGATTTTGAAGTGTCCTCCTAAAAGAGATGCTTACCATAGGTAAAGACTCATTTCTATCCTTATCAAGATTAAGATATCCCCTCAACATGCAATACTCAATTATATATATATATATATATATATATATGTATATATATATGTATATATATATATATATATATATATATTATTAAGCCATATATTTTAATAATTTAATGTCTGGAATCTCTTACCAACCTCGTGATCAGAGTCCTGAGGCGAAACCACTCAAAGACGATGGCAGCTGACTAGCCAGGAATCGAACCCTGGTCCAAGATACTTGTATGACAGTGACTGTACCTTTTAGCATCGAACGATGAAAATTCGTTTGCACATATACATATTGAATTCTGTTCTTTTGTACTTTCAATCGAAATCAGCCCATCTTCAACATAGCAAATTAGCAAATTATACAAGTATCCTTTATATATATATATATATATATATATGTGTGTGTGTGTGTGTGTGTGTATTTATGTTTGTTGTTGTTGTGTATATGTCAGTATTTTTATGTGTCTGTATGAATTCATTTTCTTCATCATCATTAACCATTACTAGTTCACTTCAAAACAAAGACCTCAAATATGTCATTTCACTTTCGCCTGTTTATGGTTTTTGTTTCAGTCTCCACACGCGAACTTTCTCTCTTAGTTCGTTAATCCGTCGTCATTTCCTACCTCCTATGCTCTTTTTTTACTTAAATCGCCAGGTACCCATTCTGTTAATCTTAGTGTCCTTATATTGTCAGTCATTTTTTACATATGTCCTACCCATGTCCATTTCTATTTATTATAGGTTGTTAGAATATCCTCTACTTTAGTTAGCTCACGTGTCTAAATTGCTCTTTTTCTGTCTGGTAGTTTTATTCCCAGTTTTATTCGAATCACCACCCGGCCAGAAGCTGTTACCATAAAATGAATTCCAAGTGGATATGTATTCCCAAGATAGAATTCGGTATTAAATGCATTTCGTGGGTGATATTTACATTAATTAAAATCACGTGTGCTTGTGATATATGTTCATTAAAATAACCACGTGTTGCAAACTCACGATTCAGCTATCATGGTGGAGATGGGTCTATTTCAAGTCTATGAACAGAATCCTGAATTCGACAGGAATATGTAGGGGGACTTGATAAACTTTTAGTCTCTCTTGATAGCCGAGTCGGTAGGGTCCCTGCCAGCATAGTTTCAAGCCGTACAGGTGGTGGTTCGAATCACCACCCGGCCAGAAGCTGTTACCATAAAATGAATTCCAAGTGGATATGTATTCCCAAGATAGAATTCGGTATTAAATGCATTTCGTGGGTGATATTTACATTAATTAAAATCACGTGTGCTTGTGATATATGTTCATTAAAATAACCACGTGTTGCAAACTCACGATTCAGCTATCATGGTGGAGATGGGTCTATTTCAAGTCTATGAACAGAATCCTGAATTCGACAGGAATATGTAGGGGGACTTGTCATAAACTTTTAGTCTCTCTTGATAGCCGAGTCGGTAGGGTCCCTGCCAGCATAGTTTCAAGCCGTACAGGTGGTGGTTCGAATCACCACCCGGCCAGAAGCTGTTACCATAAAATGAATTCCAAGTGGATATGTATTCCCAAGATAGAATTCGGTATTAAATGCATTTCGTGGGTTATATTTACATTAATTAAAATCACGTGTGCTTGTGATATATGTTCATTAAAATAACCACGTGTTGCAAACTCACGATTCAGCTATCATGGTGGAGATGGGTCTATTTCAAGTCTATGAACAGAATCCTGAATTCGACAGGAATATGTAGGGGGACTTGTCATAAACTTTTAGTCTCTCTTGATAGCCGAGTCGGTAGGGTCCCTGCCCGTACAGGTGGTGGTTCGAATCACCACCCGGCCAGAAGCTGTTACCATAAAATGAATTCCAAGTGGATATGTATTCCCAAGATAGAATTCGGTATTAAATGCATTTCGTGGGTGATATTTACATTAATTAAAATCACGTGTGCTTGTGATATATGTTCATTAAAATAACCACGTGTTGCAAACTCACGATTCAGCTATCATGGTGGAGATGGGTCTATTTCAAGTCTATGAACAGAATCCTGAATTCGACAGGAATATGTAGGGGGACTTGTCATAAACTTTTAGTCTCTCTTGATAGCCGAGTCGGTAGGGTCCCTGCCCGTACAGGTGGTGGTTCGAATCACCACCCGGCCAGAAGCTGTTACCATAAAATGAATTCCAAGTGGATATGTATTCCCAAGATAGAATTCGGTATTAAATGCATTTCGTGGGTGATATTTACATTAATTAAAATCACGTGTGCTTGTGATATATGTTCATTAAAATAACCACGTGTTGCAAACTCACGATTCAGCTATCATGGTGGAGATGGGTCTATTTCAAGTCTATGAACAGAATCCTGAATTCGACAGGAATATGTAGGGGGACTTGTCATAAACTTTTAGTCTCTCTTGATAGCCGAGTCGGTAGGGTCCCTGCCAGCATAGTTTCAAGCCGTACAGGTGGTGGTTCGAATCACCACCCGACCAGAAGCTGTTACCATAAAATGAATTCCAAGTGGATATGTATTCCAGAGATAGAATTCGGTATTAAATGCATTTCGTGGGTGATATTTACATTAATTAAAATCACGTGTGCTTGTGATATATGTTCATTAAAATAACCACGTGTTGCAAACTCACGATTCAGCTATCATGGTGGAGATGGGTCTATTTCAAGTCTATGAACAGAATCCTGAATTCGACAGGAATATGTAGGGGGACTTGTCATAAACTTTTAGTCTCTCTTGATAGCCAAGTCGGTAGGGTCCCTGCCAGCATAGTTTCAAGCCGTACAGGTGGTGGTTCGAATCACCACCCGGCCAGAAGCTGTTACCATAAAATGAATTCCAAGTGGATATGTATTCCCAAGATAGAATTCGGTATTAAATGCATTTCGTGGGTGATATTTACATTAATTAAAATCACGTGTGCTTGTGATATATGTTCATTAAAATAAACACGTGTTGCAAACTCACGATTCAGCTATCATGGTGGAGATGGGTCTATTTCAAGTCTATGAACAGAATCCTGAATTCGACAGGAATATGTAGGGGGACTTGTCATAAACTTTTAGTCTCTCTTGATAGCCGAGTCGGTAGGGTCCCTGCCAGCATAGTTTCAAGCCGTACAGGTGGTGGTTCGAATCACCACCCGGCCAGAAGCTGTTACCATAAAATGAATTCCAAGTGGATACGTATTCCCAAGATAGAATTCGGTATTAAATGCATTTCGTGGGTGATATTTACATTAATTAAAATCACGTGTGCTTGTGATATATGTTCATTAAAATAACCACGTGTTGCAAACTCACGATTCAGCTATCATGGTGGAGATGGGTCTATTTCAAGTCTATGAACAGAATCCTGAATTCGACAGGAATATGTAGGGGGACTTGTCATAAACTTTTAGTCTCTCTTGATAGCCGAGTCGGTAGGGTCCCTGCCAGCATAGTTTCAAGCCGTACAGGTGGTGGTTCGAATCACCACCCGGCCAGAAGCTGTTACCATAAAAAGAATTCCAAGTGGATAGGTATTCCCAAGATAGAATTCGGTATTAAATGCATTTCGTGGGTGATATTTACATTAATTAAAATCACGTGTGCTTGTGATATATGTTCATTAAAATAACCACGTGTTGCAAACTCACGATTCAGCTATCATGGTGGAGATGGATCTATTTCAAGTCTATGAACAGAATCCTGAATTCGACAGGAATATGTAGGGGGACGTGTCATAAACTTTTAGTCTCTCTTGATAGCCGAGTCGGTAGGGTCCCTGCCAGCATAGTTTCAAGCCGTACAGGTGGTGGTTCGAATCACCACCCGGCCAGAAGCTGTTACCATAAAATGAATTCCAAGTGGATATGTATTCCCAAGATAGAATTCGGTATTAAATGCATTTCGTGGGTGATATTTACATTAATTAAAATCACGTGTGCTTGTGATATATGTTCATTAAAATAACCACGTGTTGCAAACTCACGATTCAGCTATCATGGTGGAGATGGGTCTATTTCAAGTCTATGAACAGAATCCTGAATTCGACAGGAATATGTAGGGGGACTTGTCATAAACTTTTAGTCTCTCTTGATAGCCGAGTCGGTAGGGTCCCTGCCAGCATAGTTTCAAGCCGTACAGGTGGTGGTTCGAATCACCACCCGGCCAGAAGCTGTTACCATAAAATGAATTCCAGGTGGATATGTATTCCCAAGATAGAATTCGGTATAAAATGCATTTCGTGGGTGATATTTACATTAATTAAAATCACGTGTGCTTGTGATATATGTTCATTAAAATAACCACATGTTGCAAACTCACGATTCAGCTATCATGGTGGAGATGGGTCTATTTCAAGTCTATGAACAGAATCCTGAATTCGACAGGAATATGTAGGGGGACTTGTCATAAACTTTTAGTCTCTCTTGATAGCTGAGTCGGTAGGGTCCCTGCCAGCATAGTTTCAAGCCGTACAGGTGGTGGTTCGAATCACCACCCGGCCAGAAGCTGTTACCATAAAATGAATTCCAAGTGGATATGTATTCCCAAGATAGAATTCGGTATTAAATGCATTTCGTGGGTGATATTTACATTAATTAAAATCACGTGTGCTTGTGATATATGTTCATTAAAATAACCACGTGTTGCAAACTCACGATTCAGCTATCATGGTGGAGATGGGTCTATTTCAAGTCTATGAACAGAATCCTGAATTCGACAGGAATATGTAGGGGGACTTGTCATAAACTTTTAGTCTCTCTTGATAGCCAAGTCGGTAGGGTCCCTGCCAGCATAGTTTCAAGCCGTACAGGTGGTGGTTCGAATCACCACCCGGCCAGAAGCTGTTACCATAAAATGAATTCCAAGTGGATATGTATTCCCAAGATAGAATTCGGTATTAAATGCATTTCGTGGGTGATATTTACATTAATTAAAATCACGTGTGCTTGTGATATATGTTCATTAAAATAACCACGTGTTGCAAACTCACGATTCAGCTATCATGGTGGAGATGGGTCTATTTCAAGTCTATGAACAGAATCCTGAATTCGACAGGAATATGTAGGGGGACTTGTCATAAACTTTTAGTCTCTCTTGATAGCCGAGTCGGTAGGGTCCCTGCCCGTACAGGTGGTGGTTCGAATCACCACCCGGCCAGAAGCTGTTACCATAAAATGAATTCCAAGTGGATATGTATTCCCAAGATAGAATTTGGTATTAAATGCATTTCGTGGGTGATATTTACATTAATTAAAATCACGTGTGCTTGTGATATATGTTCATTAAAATAACCACGTGTTGCAAACTCACGATTCAGCTATCATGGTGGAGATGGGTCTATTTCAAGTCTATGAACAGAATCCTGAATTCGACAGGAATATGTAGGGGGACTTGTCATAAACTTTTAGTCTCTCTTGATAGCCGAGTCGGTAGGGTCCCTGCCAGCATAGTTTCAAGCTGTACAGGTGGTGGTTCGAATCACCACCCGGCCAGAAGCTGTTACCATAAAATGAATTCCAAGTGGATATGTATTCCCAAGATAGAATTCGGTATTAAATGCATTTCGTGGGTGATATTTACATTAATTAAAATCACGTGTGCTTGTGATATATATTCATTAAAATAACCACGTGTTGCAAACTCACGATTCAGCTATCATGGTGGAGATGGGTCTATTTCAAGTCTATGAACAGAATCCTGAATTCGACAGGAATATGTAGGGGGACTTGTCATAAACTTTTAGTCTCTCTTGATAGCCGAGTCGGTAGGGTCCCTGCCCGTACAGGTGGTGGTTCGAATCACCACCCGGCCAGAAGCTGTTACCATAAAATGAATTCCAAGTGGATATGTATTCCCAAGATAGAATTCGGTATTAAATGCATTTCGTGGGTGATATTTACATTAATTAAAATCACGTATGCTTGTGATATATGTTCATTAAAATAACCACGTGTTGCAAACTCACGATTCAGCTATCATGGTGGAGATGGGTCTATTTCAAGTCTATGAACAGAATCCTGAATTCGACAGGAATATGTAGGGGGACTTGTCATAAACTTTTAGTCTCTCTTGATAGCCAAGTCGGTAGGGTCCCTGCCAGCATAGTTTCAAGCCGTACAGGTGGTGGTTCGAATCACCACCCGGCCAGAAGCTGTTACCATAAAATTAATTCCAAGTGGATATGTATTCCCAAGATAGAATTCGGTATTAAATGCATTTCGTGGGTGATATTTACATGTATATATATATATATATATATACATATATATATATATATATATATATGCATATATATATATACATATATATATATATATATATATACATATATATATATATATAAATATATATATATATATATATATAAAATATATATATATATATATACATGGCTTTCAATATTACACTAATGCTAATGAAAGTATATACCGAATATATTCAGTTATGTGATTCACTACCTATAAATAAATTCCATATTTCTTTTTTAGTGTGCTCTTCATATAATATGTATATATATATATATATATATATATACATATATATACATATATATATATATTATATATATATATATATATATATATATGTATATACCAACTCATATTTAAATGATTCTCATATGATAAACTAACATATTCTGAATAAGCAGTATTCCATATTTGTAAGTTATTATGGTCGTGGTTGAGGGTTTTTTCTGTAAAATACATTTTTGTTATCATTTTTTTTCCACCATCATGAATTCCCTCAAAAATTAATAAGAACTGGAGTATTACCGACATTTTACATGATTGTAATCAATAAAGCAATAATAAAAACACATTATGTTATTTACAGAGAGAGAGAGAGAGAGAGAGAGAGAGAGAGAGAGAGAGAGAGAGAGAGAGAGAGAGAGAGGGAGAGAGGAAGAGAGAGAAGTAATAAGATATCACATGATATAGACAATTGATAATAAACTTTATGAAATAATTGTTTGATAATATAAAAGGGAATTGCGTAAACGAAAAACTATATACAAATTAATCATTTCCATTTCAGAATTTTTTTTACAACAATTTTAAAAGATATGAATAATTAGTAGTGAGGTTCTATTCATTTCAAGCACTGTAGGTAAAAAGCCTTTCACAAACATACATTGTTCTTTGTTTTTAAACAAATTCTTGAAAAAAAGAAAATGTGTATTTTGCTTTATGAATGGAGACCATTCAAACCTTTCCGAGGTTCCCAAGTCCCCGAACCCCTAATGGCCTTTTCATTCAAGACAAATGTGCAGAGTTTCGTCTTCGTTCTAATGAACTGTCTATGACGAGATAATGAAGCTACATTATCCTTCCATTACCAAACCGGTGATTTATCTGCTTTTGTATAGTCTTTATATTATGGAAAAATATCTGCTTGTACAGTTACTTCGTTATTACTTGTCGTGGAAATTGTGGATATTTGGTTTTATATACGCTTTTAGAAAGAACAATTAATATGTATGAAGTGTAGGGAAAGTGACGTCACGAATTTCTGATACCCACGTAACCTAGCAAACCAAGGATCCATTCCGCTGCTCTCTTTAACTCAAGATATATCGCTATCCAAACCTTTTTCTCCACTCTGATCTTTACTCATTAATTTGCTTTATTTACTAGCCAGTATTCCAACTAATTTCTCTGTCCCAGTGTTCTAACACACACAAAAAATGTCCATTACGATAAAGACGAAAACATACACAGACAAGTATATGGGTGCTTGTTCTCGTGCAAATGAAATTTACAACGAAAACTTTCTTATATGCTCAATCTTTTTCAAAGATATAAGGGCAAAATTACTAAGTTGCATGAATATAGGCAAGGTCACCAACCACCGTCGAGATACTATGGCTGGAGAGTTATTGGAACCTTTGACTGGTCAGACAATACTTTGTTTGATCCATTTCTCTAGTTACGACTCATTATTTCTAGGCCTACACATACAACGAATAGTAAGGCCTATTCTCTTCAAATTCTCCCTTTTCATCATATACCTGACAACACTTGAGATTACCAAACAGTTCTTTTATTGTTAAGGGTTAACTACAGCACTAATTATTCAGTGGCTACGTTCTTCTTGGTAAGGGTAAAAGAGACTCTTTAGCTATAGTAAGCAGCTCTTCTAAGAGAAGGACCTCAAAAATCAAACAATTGTTCCCTAGTTTTGGGTAAAGCCATAGCCCCTGTACTATGGTCTTCCACTGGCTTCGGTTAGATATATCTTCCTTGAGGGTACACTCTGGAACGCTATTCTATCTTTTCCTCTTGTTTTTGTGAATTTTCTTGTCCATTTGTTGTAGGATGACCACATTGGATTCAGATACCCTTACCTCAGAGAGAGAGAGAGAGAGAGAGAGAGAGAGAGAGAGAGAGAGAGAGAGAGAGAGAGAGATATTCAATGTTCAAAATTAGAAATCCAAGCGTATTGAAAACCAAGAGTTACAAATCAATATTAAAAATTCAGCTAATTGATGTTCCCAAATATGTATCCGGTTTCAAAGAAAAGTAATGCTAAAATGATAAGGAAAATAAGAAAAAACTAAATCTTGAAAAAACTCGGCAAAGAAAACTATATTCTTTGCAAATCGTCCCTTACCTTAAAATAGTTGGAAATTAATACGCTAAACATAGACTCTGAGACGTATCTTCAAGATGCTTCGCAGT
This sequence comes from Palaemon carinicauda, assembly GCF_036898095.1. Classification (NCBI taxonomy): domain Eukaryota; kingdom Metazoa; phylum Arthropoda; class Malacostraca; order Decapoda; family Palaemonidae; genus Palaemon; species Palaemon carinicauda. The sequence goes on along the minus strand of NC_090744.1, from coordinate 74,937,383 downwards.
CAAATATAAAACTTCAATCACATCTCTCTGACTCCCTGCCAGGCATAGTTCTACACAAGTATCAAAAGCTAGTAAAACTAAATTTCATTAGCATTTCTGCAGATATTCAACAAAACATCTTTGATATATTCACGGTAGGAATATGAAACTATAAAGAAAAGTATTTTTTTTTTAGATTTAAAACTATATATACAACAATAAATCAACTTTAACAATTCAATATATGTTTCAATATGCTTGTTGACTTTCCACGAGTTATTGTGACATCATTGAATGAGTATGTAGGTTTATACAAAATATTATCATATCGTGTAACCACTGAAAAAAATAATTAGATTAAATCGATCGCTAACAACCATATACATGAAAGATATCAATGTGGAGCATCTCGATTCATTTGAATCCATACTTCCACTGTACATCCTCAATTTCAAAAAGTGCAAAATATTGAAACAAGATTATTCGTTATTTACCCGAGTCTTATTTCTAACATGGCCACAGATTAGACATTAGATAAGTGTGCATCCTTTTATTTGTGCTTTAAAAATAGATAAGAATAGTTTATTCTTATATTATCATTGTTTATATGTTCATTCTCTGAGTAATAGATTTAAATTTGTGGGTGTCTGTTTGTGTGTTTGTGAACAGCTTTCTTGCCACAAATTTAATCGTATAATAATAATAACTTGCAGGGATTATCTGCTTTGTGAAAAGCTGAATCTGATCAAATTTTGAAAGGTCAAAGTCAAAAGTCAAGGTCACATTCAAGCAAAATGTCCAATTCACGTAATCAGCCACAAGTTTTGACATCGTTGTCATAGAGACTTCAAACTTTGTTCGTTATTTACGGTATGAAAATCCATGCCAATTAATACATGATATAGTCAAGGCTATTGGATATGGTTGTGGTTATCCGAAAGGAAATGGCCGCTTCATGCATATGTGGATTAATATCCATTTGTTAGTGTTGTTCTACATTTCATCCGATGTCGCCTATTCTTCTTGTTGGGTTTAATGATACGTTAGTATTCTTGAAATACATTTAATATGTTAAAGGCTACATTGCTGCTCAGCTCTCTGACGTATCTAAACAACCCGTGTCTCTTGAGTGAGATTATGTAAACAAAACTCGTACACATACATACAAAAAACAAAAGTGAGCATCACCCCCAAAAGATCGAATCCTACTGCAATACAAATGTAAGAAAAATAACATCCTAACTTTAGGACAATTATTCAGTGATTAAATCCTTCATACGCTACTACACTTATGAACTATGTTGAAACATGTTTTACCAATGCAATACTGTGCAACATTACTGTTAATACCCATAGCGCATATAGTATTACAGTACAAAATACATAACAGTCTCCTACCCCTTAACTTCACATTGAGAAAACTACAAATCTAATCTCCCAGGGGGCTTCCCTCTATTCATCATATAGGGAAGTATTCTAACTTCATCCTGTACTGGTATATGAATTGATTCAGAATATACATATGATGTTTGAGCATTTTGGTTAATATTTGATTTAACTACTTGTGAAAATTTCTCATCTCTAACATTCAAATGAATTATAGGATTTTGTATTTAACGGCTTTAATTGATGAACATGACGTTTTACAATATTTCTACCAATTGGAACATCATAATGTAAATTTCCTATCTCTTATACAATTTCTCCTGGTACCCACTTTTCTGGAGTATTGTATGATCTTACCTTGACATTAGAACAAGGGGAAAAATTTCTTACTTTTGGGAGACTTTCCAATTGCTTATACCCTTTTTCTTCTAAATAACTTTGCAAACTTGGATACAACAAATCTAACTTACGCCTAATCCTCCTCCCCATCAAAAAATTTGATGGTGTTACACACGTTGTACTGTGTGGTGTTTTTCTATAATACAATAAAAACTTTGACACATTAGAAAACATGTTATATGAATTTGCCTTTTTGCATTTCATGATATGCTTAAATGTTTGAACTAAACTTTCCGCATCTCCATTCGTGGAAGAGTGATATGTTGCTGAAAATGTATGTTTAATACCATTTACTTAAGAAAAATCTTTAAATTCCTTTGAAGTAAACTATGGACCATTATTACTTACAATTCTTTCTGGAAAGCCATGTGTAGAAAAATTTTCATTAATTCTTGAATTGTGGCGTAAGATGTTGTTGTCTTTATTGGAATTACTTCTGGCCACTTACTGTAAGCATCTACAACTATTAAAAACAATAACCTAGGAAAGGACCTGCAAAATCTATATGCTCTCTTTGCCATGGATACCTGGGTAATTCCCACGGGTGCATTCTAGCAAATAGCGGGTTGTTCTGTTGCGTAGCGCAGTTCATACAATTTCTTACAAATAATTTAATATCTCTATCTACACCTGGCCACCAGACAAAAGTCCTTGCAACAGACTTTGATCTGACAATACCTTGGCGATCAGCATGTATTTCAAACACAAACTTATTACTCAGTGAACTAGGAATAATTACTCCTGACCCTTTCCTTATACAAACATGTGTTATACTCAATTCACTAAATATATCTTTATAGAATTTTACAATATACGTTATATCCACATAGGTCCCTGCCTGTTATTAAACTCTTTAAAACCTTGCTAATTATTGGGTCTTTCTTGGTATTATGTGCAATATCCTTGGCGGTAATAGGTACATTAATAACTGAAACTAATAATATACTCACATCATAGTCTTCTGGTGCTTTGTCTACCAGAAATCTTGATAAAGCATCTGCATTACACACTTTTGACGTAGGATGATATTCCATATCATAATGATATGCGGCTAATGTAATTGCCAAACTTTCTAGTCTTGCAGATACCAACGTAAGTGAACTTGCTTTTGGACTCAATATTGCTAATAGATGTTTATGATCTATGACAAGTGTGAACCTTTTCCTTCAATAAGGATATATACGAAATTTCCTAAGTCCATACGCTAATACTAAACCTTCTTTTCCCATTTGAGAGCAATAATTAATCAGTCAATCAATACTCTAGAAGTACAAGCAATAGGCTTTTCTGTTCCATCTGGCATTATATGAGATAAAACTGCGCCTAAACCTATGTTTGATACATCACAAACTAATTTAGCTGGTAAATCCATTTGATAGTGTACAAGAAAAGTGGGTAAAGTTATTTCCTGCTTGATTCTTTCAGAAGATTCCTGATAATCTTTTGCCCAATTCCACTCTACGCCCGTATAAAATAAGTTATACAATGGATGTGCGATTGTAGATAAATCCTGAAGCATATTTCCATAAAATGTTACTAAACCTAAAAATTATTGTAATTTCTTAACATTTTCTGGTACCTTCGTTAATATCATTACATTAAATTTCTCCTTAGTATTATGAATACCTTTGCCATTGATTGCAAACTTAAGCATTCCACTGAATCAACTTCTAAAATACATTTGCTCCTATTTACTCTAATATTATGTTCCTTCAACTTCTTCAGAACTGCCCATAATCTTTCTCTATGTTCTCTTTGATCTTTACCACAGAATAAAATATCATCTATGAAAATAAATACTCATTGCATTCCTGAAACAATCCTATCTATAGTTTTTTGCCATATAGCTGGACTAATTGCTACTCTATAAGGCAATCTCTTTAGTCTATACAACCCTAAGGATGTATTTACTGTACATAGTTCTTGTGAATTTTCATCCCTTGGAAGCTTCTTCTCTAAGATCTAACTTAGAAAATACATTACATCCTGACATAGTTGCAAACATGTCTTTTGGATTTAGTAATGGATGTTGAGCTACCTGAAGCTGTGGGTTCAACGTTCTCTTGTAATCTCCACATAACATAACAAGACCGTTTTCATTCAATATAGGAACTAATGATGTAGCCCAATCTGAGTAGGTAACTTTTTTCCCAAGAACCTTCACTTTTTTCCCTTTTTATTTCTGTTTAAACTACACTTTTCAATGCATATGGTACTGGCCTTTGAGCAAAAAAACTCGGAGTACTATCTGATTTCAAAACTAAAATTGCCTTTGCATTTTTTATTGTACTAACTTTATCTTCAAATACGTCTTGTAACTCTGATAGAATATTATCCACAGACACTTCCTTCTTGTGTTCATCTTGTGTACCTGTAACCTTCAAAAAACTAGGCCAATCTAATTTTATATAATGTAGGCAGTCCAAACCTAGTAAAGTTAATGGCATTCTCTTTAACTTCTGATCTTTAAAAGGTACTTCTACGCTTGTAGCACATATTACCTGAATATCAAAACCATTATAACCTTTCAAAACTCTATTTGTGCCTTCTAATAACCAAATATAAATTGTTATACCTGTTTTCTCAGACATAATTGATACATCAGCTGCTGTGTCTACTTACATTACAATTGGTTTACCATTTATGATCTCTTCTACCAATATGTGTTTCTTTGCCCCTTTATTGAAGGAATTAATGCGAAACGCAAAATCAGTTTCTAACCTAACATGATTATCATGAAAATTTCTCGCATTATTCCCCTGGCCTCTAATATCCACTGCTGCCTTTACTTTCTTTGTGTACTTTATAAGGAATCTACAAACATTTGAAAAATGTCCTGTCTTTCTACAATTCTGGCATGTTTGTCCTGTAGTAGGGAGTCCCCTTGCTTCTTATGCAAGATGATCAGTTTTATCACACCTATAGCATTTGGGTTTTTCCTGTTGCTTATGCGTATTGGTCTGATTCTGATATTTGTGAGCATTGGAGTTCAGCAATTTCCTAAGATAAGGCTTTGACGTATTTTTTCTCTGATTCTCATTGTCTTCCAACTTTGACCATACCTTGCTAATTTTAGAATTTGACATTATATTGCTTGCAGGAGTACCTATTATATTACTTTGCCTATTTGATGTTTCTTGAGCTCTGCCTATAATCAATACCTTCTCTAGTGTTAAATCTTTATCCTGGAATCATTTTTTTAGCCCATGTGATATGCAATAGGCAATAACTATACCTATGATAAAATTTTCTAATAATATAAATTCACATGAAACTGCTAAATTCTAAAGTCTAGTCACAAATGCCTCAAAACTCTTGTGGTCTTTCTGATATGCCTGTGCTGTAAATCTATAACTTTCAAAAAATTATTGACCTGAAGGGCAAAATATGTGGTAAGAGCCTTAATCGCAGCATCACTATTGTCATTGGTAGGTATTAGTGTCTTAAACACTTCCCGTACCTCTCTACTGGCTGTCTGCAGTAATAACCCCTTCTGTGCTTCTTTCATACTACCTATTTCTTCACACCACTTTTGCCATTCGTGTTACAACAGAATTGGGTTAAGAAACAATGCTAACCTTCTCTGGATGCTTGATGTCCAGGGGCATTCTTACTTCTTACCTGAATTAGGTTAGGCAAATTAAATATACAAAATTAACTAGTTAGTAAAAAAGTTATTTCTAACCTAATTTCTATGTTAATTGCACCTCTTGGGTGTTTATGCAACCAACTAATGTAGTTTACACTTTTTGCTGGTTACAAACTATCACTGTCTTCTAGTGAAAATTTCCCACCCAATGCCTACTGTTAACAAATTTCAATCCTACTTTACTCGGTTCTAAGCTATGTTATATATATATATATATATATATATATATATATATATATATATATATATATATATATATATATATATATATATATATATATAGGTTGTTTGCTTCTTTCTTGACATTAAGCTTGAATGTATAAAGGTTTTGTGGCGTCCCTCTTGCTTCTTTCTTGACATTGACCTTGAATGTATAAATGTTTTGTGGCATTCCTCTTGTTTACTGCATACCTGCTGCTGCTGTATGGGGTTTGCATCTAGCTGTCTCTTGTGTTTCTCTGCATGGGTTCCTGATCCACACCAGTCGTCAAAATATTGGTTATGTTATTGGTTATCCAAAAGGGAATAGCCCCCTCATACATACCAGAAATGATATCCATGCATTAGTGTTTTTCTACATCTCATCCGATGTCGCCAAAATATTAGATATGGTATTGGTTATCCAAAATGGAATGGCCCCTTCATACATACCTGGAATGATATCCATTCATTAGTGTTGTTCTACATCTCATCCGATGTTGCTGATTCTTCTTGTTGGGGTTTAATGATACGTTGGTATCTTTAAAATATCTTTAATGTGTTAAAGGCTTACATTGCTGCTCCAATCTCTGACTTGTCTAAATGACTTGTGTCCCTCGAATGAGAATATGTAAACAAAACTCGTACACAAAAATACTAAAACCAAAAGTGAGCATCGCTCTCATTAGATCGAAGAATCACATTCTAACTTTAGGACTATTAATCAATGATTAAATACTTCATAACATAAGCTACTACACTTATGAACTATGTTGAAACATGTTTTTCCAATGCAATACTGTGCAACATTACTTTTAATACCCATAACACATATAGTATTACAGTACAAAATACATAACAAAGGCCAAGCTAGAGGTTGAGAATTTAGATGTCAATGCGTAGGGCCCCTTTAGTTACACATACAATTAACTATTCAAACAATTTCTATTTCTGGACAAAAGTACTTCCTCACTCAATCTCAATTCCTCAATCAAGGAATTTAAAAGGACCTATATCCATTCCACAAAACTAAACTGAGCAGTTATTATAAGCTTGTTTAAGCTCTTCACTGCAAAAGATCCAAACATGAACCACGTACTGCTGTAATATCATCGAAGCTCGCTTTTACTCTTTCAAAGTTCTTTTTTTTTTCATTGTTCAACCAAAATTATACTTGATACAGTGAATAACAGAAAACATTAAAAAAATAAGTATTTTTCCACGGATTGTGAAGCATTTTCTTTAGTCTTCTTTCTTCTTGTGTCTTGTTCTCACTCTGAATAATATAGAAGTTACCCCTGATATTTTTGTTTCCGAACTTTACATTTTCTTCTACTGAGACACAAGTAGACTGCATTCAATGGGGTTGATGACAAATACTGTGACTCAAGGTGGCTATGTAATTACGCCATGTTTTGTGAAGTCAAGGCGTAGAAGTGAGAAGACAAAGGCCATCAGCTGTGCTTTGAGTTGAATTATTTCACTGGTTTGAATAAGATTTTAGTATTGCTGACTTATATGTAGCTTTTATTTCTCAGTACCATATCAGATCTGATTAATTGTAGGATTTTATGGCCTCCGCACCAACCCTCTGCTAATTACTCTTTTAAATTATCAAATCTGGTATGCCAGAAAAGGTAGAATTATTATTATTTATATGCACATAGAGTTGTAAGATTGTTCATTGTATTTTTTACAAAATCCCGCCTCCACCTCACTTCTTGGAAAAAATAAAAGGCCTTTTTCTAAAATTCCTGATATGACACATAAACAGGTGTCACCTGTCGGAAGCTAACCCCAGGTGAACTAATTTAAAACAATCATCGGCCATTCGCTAGCAAGACCTGTCAGGCATCTCTGGCTCACTACAATGTCTCATGAATAAGTTGATTTTTCCCCAACCAGAGGAGTACAGACGATTCCTGGTGTCCTGGCGGCTAGAGAGAGGAAGACAAACTGGTCACTGGGCCAGTGGTCCTGATCAGGTAAAAAGGGTAGCGGGGGCCTATGGTAAATTTCCTCATTCTCATGTTAGATATATATTTTTTTATGTTATTTAGTTATTGCTGGTTTTTTACAGAATTCGGGCTGAGTGCATGGGATTCTTGTACAAACTTTATGTATGATTTCTTCTTAACAGACTAGTAGAGTATTGGGTCATAGGAGCACATGACCAACATTGTTTTAATCTTTTAATATTGCCAAAGACCACGTGTACTGAAATAATAATATTGTTTTTATTATAAATTGGTATTTTTTCGATTGTTTTAATTGTTTGCTTTATCTTGTTGCCGATGTTAACATGTCTCTTTTTATGCATTTTAATTTTTATAGTTTTTTTTTTTTTACAATAAACTAATCATATTAGGTTATACATATACGTATCTTAAATATCTTTATTTGATTGATTGTGTTTGTAATATAAGTATATAGTTCAGGATGGTATGCCCAAGGTATTGAAAAATGGTAAGTGAACTACCCAGTATACAAAGTATTAATTCTCAGTAATTTGAACATAAAGATCATTGTTTTAATTCTACTTTAATACATACCAGGTCCCATCCATTGCCATTTTTTTCATTTAAAATATATATTCCTGCATAGCATCTCACTGAATTTGCTAGGACGGAGATGAATTAGAGCCTGATAGTGATATGGCTTTAGTTGTGGCAGAGCTAAGTTAAACCATCAAATTATTTTAGGTCAAGTGTGAAGTTTTTAGGTCTCTGAACAGAGGAAACTTTCCTATTAGAGTGAATGTTTCTAAAATGCAGTACCAAAGTTATTGCCAGGGTGTTACACCTTTGAGTGTTAGTGCTCTTATATTCTCCGAATGATTTTGTTGCATGTTGTAAAAAAAAAAAAAAAAATATTCTCCACGCAATTGGTCCCTTAAACCAGTCCTATTATCTTCAACTTATGATGCATTAATGTTGATCAGCTTCATAAGGCATCAGGTACCTTACTATATCACTTAAATTCACATGCACCAGGCAATTTGTAGAACGTGTAAAATCCACAATCTAGTTGGAAAGAGAGATTTGTATTCATATGATCTTATTGTATTTATCACAAGTTAGAGGGAAGACTGCTTAACCAGGTTCATTTATTGTTAGTTTCTAAGTTATTACCAGTAAGTTCTAAGCTGCTTGAACTAATGTTTTTATATTGCTCAGATGTCCGTGTTTACAACTCTGCGAGAAAGCCGGTCGGTTCAACAGATTTTGTTATTTAACGTTGAATTTTTATCATTTGTACCTTGGTTTATCTTCCAGTGTATAGTTTCCCTTACCTAATCCTCCAACTAATGTCCCCTCAAGCCTACCATGTTTCCTTGTCCAACAGAGTGAGTTGGCACTTCTTATATTTAAGTATTCTTATAAGTCCACGTAGAAACTTAATTTCAGGTTCGTTTAATTCCATGTGATGTTCCGAGAAGGGTTTTTTTTTCTTTACAACCGAAACTGGAAGCTTCTTATTTACTGATGGAAATATTGTATTCAGCTTGTTGTGTTATGTTTCATTAACTGAGTAGTTTCATTTGTAACTATATTGTTTACATTATACAAGTGTGACATTGATTTAATTTTATCCTTTTCGTGAGAATATTTGTTTTTATCATTTCAGTGAGGAGATTTGTGCTTATCCTTATTGTAAGGAGATTAGAGTTTGTCTTTTTCCTGAGGAGATTAGTTTATCCTTTCCGTAAAGAATTTGTGATTATCATTTTTGTGAGGATATTTGTTTGACCTCTGTGTGAGGAAATTATATGTTTTGTCTGTTTCGAAAGTGTATATTTTTTTCTCTTCGTGATTGAAATTTTGCATTGTGCTTTTTCTAAAGAGATTTTTCTTTAAGCCTCTACTCGAGGGAATTTCTATGCTTGCTAGCCTGTACAAGAGTATACTTATAAAAGTGCCTGCTGGTTAATACTGTTTTTAAGGGTAGGAGTTTGATGTTCATACTACCTAATAAGGTGACTAAGGACATCTCGAAACTGCATAAGATTTTTGCCTCTGACCTTTGGTTCTGCAATGCCAGGATGATTTATCATAAATATTAGTGTTTTGCAAATTCTATCTCCTCCCTTGATAATTAATATTAAGACCTTGTATTACTACCGTATATATACCTGATGTAGA
>NC_090744.1:74915609-74920609 GCF_036898095.1 Palaemon carinicauda | reverse complement strand
GGATGGCTAGGTGTCAGGTAGTGATTAGAGAAATGCCGGGGACTCTCCATGTTAAGAAAGAAAAACAAATCAAGGACAACCAAATAAACAGAAATAACTTCTTTAGTCCATGGAGTGAAAACATAGCCAAGAGATGGCAGCACAGCATTCCTCGACAAACCCCCCTACTAAGTTTGAACGACAGGCAACAAAAAAAAACTATATGCATCTACTGATCATATCTGAACGCACATTATCAGACCCTCTTATGTATTCGATAAAGAAAGAATATGGTTGCAAACTTAATGCCCAACGCATAAGGCGGTCATTCTTATTTTTCATACTACTAAGATACTTAAGAGGTGCATGATCAGTTTGAAGAACAAATTCTTTGCCATACAAAAATTCTTTAAATCTTTCTATTCCCCAAACAATAGCAAACAGTTCTTTTTCAATAGTAGAGTAATTTAATTCAGATTTATTTAATTTCCTACCTGCATAGCAAACTGGTTTAAACACACCATCATGATCCTGCAATATAATAGCACCCAAACCATGATAAGACGCATCTGTTCGCAAATAAAACTTCTTTTCTACATCAGGCAACATCAAGATAGGAGATTTTAAAAGATGAGCTTTAAGATCATTGAAACATTTAAGTTGATTATCAGACCAATTCAATTTATTACCACAGTTTTTCTGCAATAAATCATTAATTGGAGCAGACAAAATAGAAAAGTTTGGAATAAATCTGTTGTAATATCCTAATGTTCCCATAAATGAACGTAAGTCCTTCTTTGTTGTTGGAACAGGCATATTAACAATATCATCTACTCTGGACCTAATAGGTGATAAACAGTTATTTCCTAGTTTATACCCAAGATACTTTATTTCATTGAATGCAAAGAAACATTTATCAGGACCAGCTGTTAGGCCATGGTCACGAAGTCTTGAAAGAACTAACTTTATATGATTAAGATGATTACTCCAGGATTTACTGAAAATAACAATGTTATCAAAATAACAAGATACATTTAATAATCCTGACAACACTTTTCGCATCAATCTCACGAATGTTGCACATGCGGTTTTAAGACCAAATGGCATCACTTTAAACACCATTAACCCATACTTGGTAGAAAAATCTGTAAATTTCATAGCTCTAGGATCTAATGGAACCTGCCAGTACCCCTTACATAGGTCTAATTCAGTAAAATATTTAGCGCCATTCATTTTATGTAAATCGTCATTTATACTAGGCATCGGTTCCGCATCAAATTCAGAATATTTATTAAGAGCTCTAAAATCAACACATAAACGTATACTTCCATTAGGTTTTCGTACAATAACAACAGGTGAACAATAATCAGAAGTTGAACGTTGAATAATATCCATATCAATCATTCTATCTACCTCCTTATTGAATTCATCGAGCAAACTTAAAGGAATTGGGTAATTCTTAGCTCTGATTGGTTCATCACTTTGCAATTTTATATTATGAGAAATAGTCTTAGTACGACCAGGTGTATCACTCATGAAGTCTGTAAATGACTTCAATAAACCTTCAAGATCATTAATTTTATCAGATGACAAAGATTCACAAAAGTTATAATTACCAGAGTCTTCATCTCTTGATGGCAATTCACAACAATTATTGTCAGTAATGGCAATAACAGGCTGTACTTCAGCTTGAAGAGCTGAAAACAAATTTGATGAATTTAAAAGATCATTTACTTCTTGTTGAATTACACTAACCTTAGATCTTCTATGATAAGTCTTAAGCATATTTGCATGATATAACTTTAATCTATTTCCTACTTTGACATAGTAATCAACACCATTAGAATGGACATCAGTGATTATATATGGACCTTTCCATTGCATAAGGAATTTATTTGAACTATTTGGAAGCATAACCAAAACTTCATCATTAACTTTGAATTTACGAGAGGTGGTTTTCTTATCAAAATACTCTTTATATTTCTTGGCACTAACCTTGGCATTATTTACTGCAACTTCAGCCATGCTCTGCAATTTATCTCTAAGGTTAATTATGTATTGATAACTAGTAGTTCATTCTCCATCAATACTATTATTAGATACCAATTCATGCAAAATATGTAATGGACCTCTTACATTTCGACCGTACAGCAATTCAAAAGGACTGAACTTTATACTATCATTTGGAATTTCCCGATATGCAAATAAGGCAACATTAATGTATTTATCCCATTCATTCGGATTATCAATACAAATTTTCTTTAGCATATTTTTCAAAGTTCCATTCATACGTTCAACCATTCCGTTACAAGATGCATGATAAGGACTGGTGTAAATGGCTTTGATACATAATAATTTATTAATTTCAGACATAAGATCAGACTTGAATTGAGTGCCACGATCACTAAGGATTTCTTTGGGTATACCAACTCTACAAAATATCTCCATTAATGCCTCCGCTACAGAAACTGTATCAATATTGCGTAAAGCAACTGCTTCGGGATACCGAGTAGCCATATCTATCACCGTAAGAATATACTTATGACCTTTCTTAGTACAAGGAGTGATAGGACCAACTAGATCAATAGCAATACGTGAAAAAGGTTCATTCACAATGGGCATTGGCACTAAAGGTACTTTCTTTGGTTTACTGCTGAACTTTTGACACGAATGACAAGATTTACAAAATCTATGTATATCTAAGCTTGCCCTCGGCCAATAGAATTTCTGCATGATCTTATCTATAGTCTTACGAGATGAAAAGTGTCCCGCCAACAAAGACTCATGTGCTAACTTCATTATTATATTACGGTACTGAACTGGCACAACTAACTGTAATTTTCCCACATCTTCAGGTTTACTACTTTCAAGACACTTGCGATATATTAAATCTCCAATATTTACGTACTTAACTGTCCGACATTTTAAGGTTACACTTTCTTCGTTATCAAGCAACTTACGGATACTAGCAAGTGAAGGACATTCTTTTTGATACTCACTAAATTCATCAGAATTAAGACCATATTCCTTATCCAAAGATTCAAGATTACTAGACATAGGACGTTCCTTTACTTTATCCTTAGCTTTTGCTCTCGTTACAACATTAACGTTAACGTTACGATCAGAAACAAACTCATCACCGTTTATTAAACTTAAACCTGCATCAACATTATGTTTAAGTCCAGGTATAAGACCAATAATGACATCTGCGCAACGTATGGGGGCAACAATAGCTTTAACTTTACCAGAAAAGAATTTAGACTCAACAATTGTATGCACTGTATTTAGGTACAAAGGTCTACCAAGATAGTCATAAACTTTCACTTTTCTGCCACGAGGATAATTCAAAGGTACTAATGTATCTCTAACAACCACGGTATTGCACCCAGTATCAAAAACTATCTCAACTGACTGGTCAAAAATCTTTCCATCGGTATCAGTTACACAATTATGCAATTTTTCTTCACGGCCAAGTACTACACCTATTTTAGGCACTACTTTATCAGATTTCTTATTTAATTTGTACACAGGGCAATTAGGACGAATATGACCAACTTCACCACAATGATGACATTTAACATTAGAATCAGATTTAGTTACCGAATTCGAAACTTTAGGAGACTTTGTAATATTATCAGCAAGAGGTTTAGCATGAGGTTTAGAGGGAATCTTATCATTACTCTTACGGCATTTCTTCATACCATGAGCAACTAGATATCTATCTGCACTCTCAGCAAGTTGACATGAATTCTGAAGTGACTGTTATAGCAAAAATGAACGAAGATCATGAGAACAACTAGACAACATTTGATCAAAAATCATAAAATCTCTAACAGTTTCATAATTTTTCTCTACATTTGCAAGTTCCAACCACTTATCAAAATATTGTCCCAATTTACAATTGAACTGTACAAAACTTTCGTCAGTATCAATAATAGAATCTCTAAACTTCCTTCGATATACATTGGAATTTATGTGAAAAGCTTTAAGCAGAGCTTTCTTAAGTGAAACAAAGTTATTGACAATATCGCTAGACAAGCTATAATAATTTTCAAAGCTCTACCACGCAATAGAGTTCCCAATAACATTGAATAATCATCTTCTTTCCATTTGTAAAATTTCGCTAATCTCTCAAAGCGATCTATGTACAAGTCGCTTTTCGTCTACGGTCTCGTCAAATGGTGGAATTTTAGGCAAAGAAGACCTTAAGGGATCAACAATGGGATTAGGATCTGGAGTGTAATCAGGACTAGATTTCAATTTAAGTAACTCTAATTCATGTTTTCTCTCCTCGTCTGCTTTCTTTCTCTCTCTCTCTAGTTTATCTAACTCACGCTTTGCGACTCTTTCTTCTCTTTCTTCGTCTGCTTTCTTTCGGATCTCGTCATATTCTATCTGAAGCTTTAACTGTCTATGTACAAATTCATCAATTTGAGTACCAGTAAGGCCTTGTTTAATTGCACTGTCAATTAATGGTTTAACATCCATAATGAAAATTAAAAATTTACACACGATAAATAAACATACGTCCAAGTTTTATTCCCTTGAAAACAAGTGAACGAAGATTAGAAAATTACACTACGCGAGTAATCAAACATTGGAAAATTCAAACACTACCTAATAAAGGCGAAGTTTAACTTTGACCCACGCATAAATTATTTAACAGACTGCTAAGAACTAGTCACTTAAACAAGCCCATTATAAGACTAACGCAATTACATTGTTAGCAAACACCGAATCTCAAAACTAATTCATAATGTATTGCTGTAAACAACTTGCGCAAACAACTTTATATAAGTTTAAGAACGTACACAAAAATTAAGCATTTAATCAGATACTCAACCTCTAATTAATGCAATTATAATAATACTAATGCAAAAGTTATTGCAAGCATATAATCAAGATACATAACCTCTTAATTAACGCTCTAAACAAAAACGCATTGCAAAACAAATAAATATTTTAAGTCACAAACAGGACAGCGACATACCACCAGCCACAAATTTTCCATAACAAACTCC
>NC_090744.1:74905609-74910609 GCF_036898095.1 Palaemon carinicauda | reverse complement strand
GTATAAGACATTAAAAACTATAAATAACAGGATAGTTGAGGAAACTAGACAGTAAATAGCAGTGTCTGAGCTATCCCAAATCCATTTACCATGATAAAGTAATATTACCAATTCTCTGCCAAGTGTAGTATAAATGTTTTCTTACTAGATTGTGGAAAATAACACATCTTAGAAGACAGGAAATCAGATTTCTTTATAAAAATTAAAAGGAAAATTCTATCCAGGTCCATACCTCCTAAAGTATCACGATCTAGTAAGAGAGTTTTATTTCAATGGACGTGAAATGCTAAACTTGTCAGCTCAACCTCAGGAAAACAGGAATGAAGGAGGTCGAATTCTTATTACACTGCTCACTATCAAACAAATCAGTAGCCTTTTCCATCGTAAAGTTAGTGATGGAGCCATATTATCTAAGTAAAAAACAATCTGTCAAAAAAAAAAAAAAAAAAAAATAAAAAAAAATGAAAAAAAAACTGACGATTTGAGGGGCACCCACCATTTTTACTCTTGGATTTGACTTGATAAAGTTTTATGGTAAAAGAATATTACTTTTCAGTGGAAGCCTAAACTTGCACCAGCTCTTAGCTGAACATATTCGAAATAAAAATCTTATCTGTTACCCTTCCCAAGATGATATGTATCCCATTTTATCCAAATAAACACTTCTAGAATCATTACTGAACCAGGGCCGGTCTTTTAATTAATATTTTGATACACAAGAAGAGATATGTATATCCATTCTCTTGACCAGATTTTCATTTAAGAAAAGACTAGGGTCCTTTCATTTATACATTTACGCCCAATGCAAATACAAAAGATTACTCAAAATGACATTTCTGTCTTCCCCATATATATATATATATATATATATATATATATATATATATATATATATATATATATATATATATATATATATACATATGTATATATATATATATATATATATATATATATATATATATATATATATATATATATATATATATATGTATATATATATATATATATATATATATATATATATATATATATATATATATATATATATATATATATGCATATACACACACACACACACACATATATATATATATATATATATATATATATATATATATATATATATATATATATATAATTGCTAAGTAAACCAAGAGATGATCACATATCTCAACTGAAGGACCAGCTTTACTTTCTGTAACACCAGGTAAGTATATATATATATATATATATATATATATATATATATATATATATATATATATATATATATATATATATATATATATATTGGAAGCAAACAATAACCAGAAATGTTGAGAAGCCTTACCTAACATTTGCTCACAGCCTGATTCAGAGGTTTAGTCCCCATAGTGAGCTTTGAAATCACCTACAAATGCCATTCTATCCTCATTTTGTATCTTAGTCATGTATTATCATTATTATTATTATTATTATTATTATTATTATTATTATTATTATTATTATTACCTACACCAAGGAGGTTATGTTGTCAAGTCAGTTTATTTATTATCTATTTATTTATCTGCGTGTCTGTGGAAAAGATTATGTCAAAACTACTCACCGGATTTCAATGAAATTTTCACCAATTATAGATCTTAGGGTATGGACGAACAAATTAAATTTGAGATATGTTTCGGATCTGGATCCAAATCCTGATTCTAGATCCAGATTTTTATTTTTAGCCATTTTAAAGATATAGTCAAAACAAATTGACGGGCTTTGACGAAATTTCCACCATAGATACGGTAGATCATATGAATTGGACGAATTCATTACCCTCTAGAGGATGCAAAATATTTCCTATTGGTCTTGTAATTATTATTATTATTATTATTATTGTTGTTGTTGTTGGTGTTAGCTGGGCTACAACCCTAGTGGGAAAAGCAGGAGGCTAAAAGCGCAAGAGTTCCAACAGTGGAAAAATAGGCCTGTGAGCTAAGGAAATAAGGAAAATAAATAATATGACGAATAAATGAAAATTAAAATAACATATTTCAGGAAAAGTAACAGCATTAAATCAGATATTTCATATATAAATTACAAAAAGAGACTTATGTCAGCCTGTTAAACGAAAAAGTATTTGTTGCAAGTTTGAACTTTTCAAGTTCTACCGATTCAACTACCTGATTAGGAAGATCCTTCCACAACTTGGTCACTGTTGGATTAAACCTTTTAGGATACTATTCAGTATTGAGCTTCATGATGGAGAAGGCGTGACTATTAGAATCATGCCTGCTAAAAACTGTTATAACTTTAATTTTATGAAATCCACATTCATAACTGTACGCATTAGAAACAGTGTACTTCGTCCTAATATAAACCATAATATTCTTGGATATAGGAATGACATACTATTTAAGAACAATGTTTCATAAAACCTAAAATAAGCAGTTCAGATGAATGTGTAATTTAGGAGAGAAATGTTTCTGAACATACAAAAATATAATACAGTCATAAATATTACAGTGCACTAGGCGAAGACGAGGATATACCGGTCCTGGGTTTGGTCTGAGTCTCAAGATAGGATAAGGTTTAGATATAAAAATGGCATAAAAAAATGGCACAAGCTTTCTTGCTCTAGACAAGTCAAAATGAATGGGCTGAGAACTAGAAATATCAAACTGTTTACAGTGCTTTTCTACAGCTATTTTAGCCGTTTCCTCTTCCAACTTCTTATTCAGCTCCGCCTCTTTAATCTTATATTCCAATTCCAAGTCCAAAAGCTTCTGCTTTTCCTCTAACATCTTCCGAGAAAGATAATCCTCTTGTTCTTTGCTAACTTCCCTTAATCTTAACTGTATTCTAGCTAGCTCTAATTCTTTATCTACTTTACTATGCTTTGACCTCAAGTTAATTACCTGTTCTTCAGTAAAAACATCTTCATCAATATAGTAATCCAAAATAGAGTCTAGAATTTGACCTTTAAGCGCTGTGTGGCTCACTTCAATACTAAGCTGACTAGCAAGGGACAGCAAGTCCACCTTCTTAGCTTGAGAAAGCAGAAAAAGTTCTCCGGCAGGGTTTGCTACAAATTCTGATACATCAAAAGGCATTTCGGAGATTATCACTCTATCAGGAGTTCAGGAGTTAAGACATCATAATGCAAAACCACAAACTGGTGCCAGGGTATACAAGCAATAGTTATGAGTAGTAAAGGAAATTGAATATATCAAAGTTGGTCGAAGTCTAATCAGTGAAAAACTTATCAATGACACTGAAAATCACTAAGACTAATAGGCAATATCGAAAATTATTCTGACGAAAATTACATTTAGATAAGTGCGTTTAATAAAATTTGCATATGCGAGTATGAGTATGAATGAAGCATTAAAGACGAAACAGCTCGTAAGAACAAATTTCAGACGCCTCGGAAGCGTTGCCACGTGAAGGCCAATTGTTTGTACGGTAACAAACCGCTAGTCCAGACTAAACAACTACTTTAGCGATAGTGACGTGGCTTAGATCGCTACAACAAAAGATAGCTTGACAGTTTCCCTAATAACTGTCAAACAAGGAGCAAGGAACTACACGAAGTGCCCTTTTAACTCTAAACTCGTCAATACTATCGGGGGCAAGGTATTGCTAAGACACCAACAGGGCATAAATGTTTGAAAACTTAATCTACCGAAGGGATTATCAGTCAGACGAACACTTTATGGAAGCTACACTCACTTAAACTTCAACCGAAATTTATGGCAGTAGTTATCAATTGACAATACATTTAGTTTAAAAAAAAAAAAAAAATTATTTGAAAAATAATCAACAGATTACAAAAAAACATTATCCTGATATTTGATACCGAAAAAGAAGTTTATTCTACATACAGACGTGTGTGTGAAGTTAACATGATAAACACTTTCCGGATAAAACTAATAGTTATTGAAAACAGCAATTCGTAATCACTGTAGGCCCCCAAAATGTAACGATCTCCTATGAGTTAGTCTAGGAGCAGGAGAGGAGACATTACACAAATACCCACAGTCACTTTATATCAAACCAGAATATTAAGGAACGTAAATTAAAAATTAAAGAAATGCTAGATATATATATATATATATATATATATATATATATATATATATATATATATATATATATTGTGGAGAATTTTTTGATGTTGTGTGTTCTGAGTGGGAACTTAGTCTGGGAAAGTCTCCTTATAACAGTTACATAAAGTTCAACAGGGGAGGATATGAGCACTTACTCTCGGGGCACAAACACCCTGCTATTACTTTACTGTCACAATTCACAAACCATCACTCTTAAATACAAAAGGCAAATTTACTGTCCAGAGGCCGGAGTACTCCACACGCAGAAATATCAATAATTTATGGCCTACTCTAGCTTTGTCAGGTCTATAGTCATCTCATTCTCAGGCTCTGTTCCGGCTCCGTCCCAGCTACCCCAATGAAATGCTGGACAGGTAATTTACGTTAATGAAATCAGACAAAATCCAAAATGGGAGCAGTGATGTAAAGTAGTTTAAAAGTTTAAAGATAAGGATCTTTACCTTCGAAGCAAATATATTAATGCAAAGTTCCTCGCTGTTACCACCTATAGACTTACTCTTCAAATATTCCCAGTTTAAACATTAAATAAATGAGGGAGCAAAAATACTAAGAAGGTTTAATTAACCTAATATTGATTTATTCACAAATTTACATCAAAGAAACGGACATCTTAACAAAGACAAAAATGGAATCAAAAGAAATGCAATTCAAATAATGAAAAATAGTTGATTAGACGCGTGGTCTACAATAATTAAAAATCAAAATGGGGTCGGACACGTGGCCCATGTGACCCAGAGACTGTGTTAGTCTCAAAAGGCAAAAAATTGTATAGAAAAAAAAATATATACACACAATCCCACCGCACACAGTCCGAATATTGTAATTAGCCAGGTTCCCTATAAAGTTAAAATTAGTCTAAGCTAAGAATCGGGGGAAAACTAAATGGCAATTGATGTAGTACCT
>NC_090744.1:74883109-74900609 GCF_036898095.1 Palaemon carinicauda | reverse complement strand
GCACAATCTATGTTTCATCGGGTCTATTTACAAGTGTTGGAAAAGATCTTTAATATATATACAAATATTTAACAAAAATAACTAACAGCGCATATCTAACTTTGAAAATTTATCTAAGATTTTCTTAACCACCTTGTTTTTCATAAGAAAATAAACCAACTCGGACATATTAATATCACTTTCTCTGATTTCTTCCAAACCATTACAATTCATTATATAAATATACAACGTATGTGATTTCACATTACTACAAAGTTTACAAGATATTCGTTCAGAACCTTCATCATACTCCAAAATATATCTATATCCAAACGGTAACCTTATCTATATCCATACTGTATCCTCATCATGAAAGAGTCGAATCGGGATGTAGCTCTACCAAGCACTGTAAGTAAAACAAGTATCATTATTACTTCGTGATTTTTCATGCTCCTGCTGCCATTGGTCATTATCAAACAATCACCATCAAACTTTCACTGTTTCCACACTCTTCTTATTTTAGATTATATTCTGGTAATGCCTAATATACAACTATATTCTGTGATCCTTTTGTTACGTCCATTATTAGCCAATCGGTTAGCAACTAAATAAGGATAATACCGCAATTAGACGGAGTCATCAGGAAACTTACATCAAATATAAATTTATTTTGCGTATACATTTTCTACAGCTTGAAGCTATACACTCAGTTGACATTTAACTGTCAAAACCAAATAAAGCACTTTGACTGTTAACAAAATCGTAATAACTTCTTTTCTAGTGCATATTGAATTCCAGCATAAATAGCATAAAATTCTGCTGTTATACATGAACTTCTATCAGCAATCCTTTTGGACAATCTTTTCTCAACATTTATGCCACATTCAATATTTCTCTTATAATCTACTCTATTTCCATTGATCTATCACAGTATTATTATCGTCCTTTTTAATTGCTAAGCTACAATCATAGTTGGAAAAGCAGAATACTATAAGCCCAGGGGCTCCAACAGGAAAAATAGCCCAGTTAGGAAAGGAAACAAGGAAAAAATAAATAATTTAAGAATAATATTGAAATATATATTTCCTATATAAACTATACAAACTTTAACAAAACAAGAGGAAGAGAAATTAGATAGAATAGTGTGCGCGAGTCGACCCTCAAGCAAGAGAACTCTAACCCAAGATAGCAGAAGACCATGGTACAGAGGTTACGGCACTACCCAAGACTAGAGAACGATGGTCTGATTTTTGGAAAGTCCTTCTCCTAGAAGAGCAAATTACTATAGCTAAAGAGTCTCCTCTACCCTTACCAAGGGGAAAGTAGCCACTGAACAATTACAGTGCAGTAGTTAACCCCTTTGGTGAAGAAGAATTGTTTGGTAATCTCAGTGTTGTCAGGTATATGAGGACAGAGGAGTATCTGTAAAGAATATGCCACACTATTCGCTGTATGTGTAGGCAAAGGGAAAGTGAACCGTAACCAGACAGAAAGATCTAATGTAGTACTGTGTGGCCAGTCAAAAGACCCAATAACTCTCTAGCGGTAGTATCTCAATGGGTGGCTGGTGCCCTGGCCAACCTACTACCTGAAAAAGTGTATAAAATTTTCCTTCGGATATCTATAGAGTTTTTCAACAAATAACTGTTGTAATTCTTGGCGGTGACAATCATTTTAGTAACATTGCATTCATCTATTTGTACCGGTACTGTTTCTCAAGCTATGGCTTCATATCAATATTTCGTGGTACAGGTACACAAAAATCAATTACATTGTACTCAAACAACATGTGACAGAGTCTTCTGGTATAATTATTCTTCCCAAAGTTTCTAGCAAAAGTAGATCTGAATTCATCTACAGCACACTTTAGACTATTAAAACCACTTCTAATGACTCTTATGACATTATGCATAAGGCTCGGCCTATTTAGTTCCATTCTCATTATTTACAGTATATCCTTGTTTTCCTCGTACAGCCAAGTAAAACCTTCTTTAATTTATTTTGCACAACCAATAAAGGCCTAATATCCTTTTCTGAATAACACGACTATACGGGATCTCAATAGTCAATAATACCTTATACGATGCTTAGATATACTGACTAGTACAGCAACACTATTTTTTTCTATTAGATAATATTTTCAAGGGTTTTGGCTTAGTCACGCATATATTCATGATGAAGACAATATGATTCCTAACATTACTAAGACTTCAAAGATGATAATAATTACTTAATTTTCCAATTTCCTTTCATTTAAAGAAAATTCTTGTCCATTAGCAGTTCTTCATAGATATGGATTTATTTTCTTTAATGGCCAACTGTAAACAAACACACAGGCACAGGAGTTCCTCAATAACCTTGGTCAACATTCTTTCATCCACATATTAAATTAGAGTATCGTCAGCATACACAAGAATCTGAGAATTCTCCAAAAAGTTAAACGAAATTACATTGTCAATACCATTATTAAAAAAACATAGGACTCAACACTCCACCTTGTGGAGTACCATGTCCAAACTCGTTCTGTTCACATTTCTCTCCCTAAAACCATACACTTGCCTTTCTATTACTTAAATAATCGGCCATCCAGGTTAATAGCTTTCCTTTCACACCTTTATTCACAATGATCTCTAGAATCCAGTTTCATATGACTTATCAAATGCTCCTTCAAGATCTACAAACAATCTACATCTAACATTATTATTCACAAGGCACTTTATTACACAATAAGTTAAGCTTCTACCCTTCATGAATCCATACAGGTTATTGAACAGAAGACAATCTATTTTATGCATCGATCTGTTTATTATCAATCGTTCCATTATCTTTGATAAGCAAGAAATTAAAGATATGTGCCTGTAATCTTCATTATTCTTACGCACAGGAATGATCAACGCCAATTTCCCCTCCATTGAAAATCACTCATTTTAATACAATAGATTAAGCCGGTCTAGTAGAGGAGTTTTGTCCATGCTTATGAGGCACTTGTGAACTTCTTATGCCCAGCAACTCTACCCAGCACAGTGGATTTCCTATTTTCACAGCAAGTATCATAATTTAAGGCACTTCGAACTTGAATAAACTCCCGTGTCCTAAACTTTAGGTTCCTCAAACAACCCTGGACATTATTCAGTAGACTTGAAAGACTTGAGGTAAACGAAAACTTGTTATTAAGACCATTAGCATTAACTTTAGGATTTGAATGAACATTAATTATCTTTCCAACTTCCCTAACTTTAATCATACCATTCCAGACCTATCTCAAGCTTTTTGAACTACCAATGTCCCTCAAAAATTTTTCTAATTTTTGTCGTCCTTCCTTTTTTATTTATACCATCAGTTGTACACTCAGCACCTTCAATCAAAGTTTCTTTTTTTTTTCTTCTTTTTTAATAAGCAGGATGCCTACTCCAGTTACTCTGGCCTTTTCTTAACAACTTGTTCCACCCCTTAAAAATCTATTCTTTATAATACTTTTTAGGTTTTTCAATAGAGCCAGTTAAATTCTTCTACTTAGATCTACCCAAAATGGGATCCACCACTTTCAATAATCCTTGCAAAATACATTTTCATCTGTTGCATTAAGTTTTTTTTACACGCCTGATACCAAGTTCTAATTAGAGTGAAAAAAGAAACATGTGATATTTGAAAATCGTCTATTTGTTTCTTAAGTATGTCCAAATCTCGGTTTATCAGGTCAAATTCTAAGTGATCTCGGCTAGTTTAGATTTTTTGTTTCTCTTTTTTTTTCTTTACTTTACTTGACTTCATTTCTTGACCGCTGAACAAACGCCTTTCTTCCCAGATAGTGATTGGAGTCGACTGCTCACTAACAGTTGGACAATCGTTCTGTCCGATGTTTGATCTATTACGGATGTCTACTGGCCTTATTTTCGTTATGTTTTCAACCACAGCTACAGCGCTTTGGCTCAACGTTTTCATTTCCATTCATCTCGGCAATACATTCTTTGGAATCACGATTCTTCTTACAGTATCTGCATCGGGAATGACCATGACCCCTATTTTGCCAATGGCCCCGTTTACTGAATTTATAACAAATCCATGCCATCTCATTAAAACATTAAGAGATCTACTGTATAG
This sequence comes from Palaemon carinicauda, assembly GCF_036898095.1. Taxonomy (NCBI): domain Eukaryota; kingdom Metazoa; phylum Arthropoda; class Malacostraca; order Decapoda; family Palaemonidae; genus Palaemon; species Palaemon carinicauda. The sequence goes on along the minus strand of NC_090744.1, from coordinate 74,896,529 downwards.
TTAATCCCAAAAAGAAAGACCTTCTCTGGAATTAGTACTTTAACAAATGCAATCAGCTGAGATCTCTTATAACTAGTGAATTTTACCTTCACTTGACGTTTCCACACACAATTTTCTTCAAATTAGAAGTCATGTGGATCTAAGCATACGGGGATATTTAATATGATTGCTTTGGTACTTTTAATCCCTTTGTTAGAAATTTTACTGCCTCATCATCCTTTAATGTGACCTACAGTTTGTTCTTACCTTCCTTGAAAAAGGCTTCCATCTTCTTCTATTGCTTACCTTTCACAACTTAACTGGCCATTGAATCTCATTGTAATCCATTTCCACATCATTAGCAAAGAAACCCTCTTCCTTTCATCTTCCGTTTCATGATCTTGTCTAGAATACTAGATAAAATTTTCACAAAAGATAGATAAATTATTGCTTTTGAGTAGCTAGAAATCAAATAATGATGTGTGAATTACTCAATTAGATGGTATATGTTTCATTAAAATTTTTATTTTATTCTCAAGTCGTACTGTAAATATTGTTATTATAATAAAATACATAATTTAACTTTTCATATAAAAATTTAAATAAATGGTCAGCTGAAGCACTTCTGGGCCTCACAACTGCAAGCATACCGTGTACTACCAACGAAACCTCTCGAAGTGACAGTACCTTTTGAGACTACGTACCTGTGTGAACAAGGAAATCGGCTAAATTCTGAACATGACACGCGAGTAGCACTGTGTAGCCCTTCAAAAAGAGCTAGACCTTATGCCATCATAGAAAAAATACAGCATTAACGAAGTCACTAGGTTTTCTGTGCAGCTTAGACATAATAATGCGTTTTAATTTTTACTAGTATGTAATTTGGATTTTTGTAAAGAAAAAAAATCTATCTCTGGTGTGCATGTTACTTCTCATTCTATTAACAGTCAAAACCAAAATAGGAATTGAACTGTTTATACTGTTCAAATCACTTTTTATTTCAGTCTTCCGAATTCCTGGAATGACTGTACAAAGTAATATCATCTTCAATTAAGCAACCATCAAACTTTACACTATCAATTCATTAGCAACACCTTATATCTCTAAGTTTGAGGAAGAGGTGGGATCGGCACTATACATGATGCGTAAAGCAAGTAACAACTATAGTGGTAGTTAAATTGACCACGCCAAATGGTAGACTAAGAAAACTAATATATTACATTTGAGCACATTGTCATTACATTTGAGCGTCAAAATAACTACATTTGCTCGCAACCATATATTACATTTGCACGTATCCCTTTCAGGAAAAAAAAACTTGTAATGTGAAAATGGAACAAGTTAATTGTAAGAGATTGTTGATTTTCAGCAAACTTTTAATATGCACTTAACGATATTGGTAATTATGATCACATTTAGTTGCTGAAAGAAATGTTTTCAAGGATTGACTACAGTTACTACTAAGAGAGTTGGTTAGGGTAGGTTTGGTTAGTTTTTTTTTCTCTTTTTTTAATTTTTCCTTAAAATTGCTAGAGATTCAATACCCCGTAACTTGATGTAAGTTCAACCAGTAGTTCCCCCAAGAGCTCAGCGCACAATCGTAGGAAATATTGGCGTTCAAACGTTCCCCTTTGTAATCCCCCTATCAGCGCAAATGTAATGCGCCCAAGAAAACACAGCTTGTCTCTTTCTTTCTCTTACTAAGACTGCAATTATCTATGACGGACCTGGGAACTGCTTTGTTTTGAATTGAGTCAAAGTAAACAGACATCTAAAATGCTTACGGCCGTTATATCAGTGAAGGATCAAAGGGTTGGGTCCTTTCAGTGCACAATTAGGAAACCATACACATGTGCCAAGAACAGTCGTCCAATTTCATTGTTAGAAAGAAAATGTAGGCGGTAAGATGATATTGGACAATTCATTCCTAAATAAGAAAAAAAAACATTCAATGAGAAAGAGAGTGAGAGTTCCTCACTATTCAGATACTGTGTGAAGTATTTACATACTTACTGTAATACACATATATATGAAAATATAAATATAAATATATGTATATATATATATATATATATATATATATATATATATATATATATATATATATATATATATATATATACATGTGTGTGTATGTATGTATGTCTGTGTGTGCGTGCAAAAACGAACATAGAAATGGACATCGAGAAGCGAAAATTGAGGCACCAATAGATATTTTATAAATATTGACCATGAATATACTGTCAACATAAGATATAGTGTTGAAAATTGGAGAAGATTTTCATATTACGTATACAATAGTGATAAATGAATTATTTTTGCCAATAGAAAGAATCATACACTTGAGTTAGTACAGAAAGAAACAGTAGAAGAAGAAAAGAAAGACACTTGCTCCTTTTTATATAGGAAAGATTTATATAGGTATATAATGTATGTAAGAATGTTTGTAATCACACATACATTATATATATATATATATATATATATATATATATATATATATATATATATTATATATATATATATATATGCAATCTTTCATAGAGTATTGCAATGCTATCCTTGTAATGCTTATTATGTATGAATTCTTTGATAAATACTTGAATTTGGATTTTATTCATTTGATTAGAATTCATCAGTATGTAAAGAAATCTTGTAGCAATCGGTTACTGAAGACACCCTTTAAAATGTTCATCTTGATTATTATATTGTTGGGGTACAATATTGTTGTTCCTATTTAGGTGGTGTGCGGTTAGGGTTTGAATCATAAAACCTAACACATGACAAATGTGGAAATAATTTGATTATTAATTTTTCTAAATTTACAAAACAAGATTTCTTTACAGTGGAGGGGTCTAGTTGAATTTGCCTACAACAATTCACCGACAACAATTCAACAACAAAATTCACCGTCATGCTCTAGTTATTGACTGCACAGTTTATCGACAGCCAATATAATAGTAGTGCGTGAGGTGCTTTTGTGGAAGATATGACATTTTTACTCATGTTTTCCACAATATTATGTGGTTCACTCTCAGCGGCATCACAAACATGGTTATGTTCAATTACTCCCCTTTTAATTTCCTCTTCACACGTAGTTACTCGCGCTTTGCACTTGTGATATTTCCACTATATATTTTCTTCCAGCTGCTTATATTTATAAAAGAAATATCATCAAACAATCAGCAACTTCTTTTTTTTCGGATTCTTTAAAATGGAGTCGCATGATGGTGATGGGATCAATATTTAAATGTTTTGTACATAAATCATTGTCTATTCTGTGCGTGAAGTACGAAAACTAATTGGGTAATTTAGTGTATCGGATGTTTCAAGTGTAGCCTATAAGTATCGCATTTAATGATTGTCTGTGACTTCCGGTGAATTGGCTTACAATAAATTGTATAGGCAATAAAACCAGCATATCGGTAAATTGTTATCGGTGAATTCGCCGGATCACAGAGCGGATATGTATTTCGCCGAAAGCTGAAACAAGCTGTGAAGTTTTTTACGTTGAGTTAGGGTTTATTTTTCACTTATAATAAGATATAACATTTCGATGGAAGGGTGTGTTATATAATAATGAACAAATCAATACAGTAGCCGTTAAGGCAATTGAAACTCCACAAGTAGGAGTCTACTTCTTTACACACACTCAGGGGAGTGAGTCGTTTTCTGTCTGGCCGCCTCAATTGCATCGCTAAGAGCCTTTCTTCTTCCGGTAACGCCTCGACCGAACGGGTGAGAATGGCATGAACAGGTTCGTTATAACCCTGCTTTTCCCGCTTGATTCATATATGCATGTTCAGATTTCGGTCAAAATGTGGTGTAAACTATTAGACCTCCTCAACCTTTTCTTATAACACGTTGTCACCCAACTTCCTTCAGGTACCCAATTGAGCTTCCTCATAAAGCCTGGCTATGAACTAAATAAGGAAACGTTGTTTGCCTTATCCCTGAACAGCCACCAACGTGAACTTTTCTCTCTGCGTACGCTTGTTTTTTAACATCTCTTGCATATATATATATATATATATATATATATATATATATATATATATATATATATTGTGAAGAATTTTCTTCACTACTCTTCTTCTTCATAGTTTATACGTAGACTTTGTTATTGTTCGTGACGTTACGGCAGGGAAAAATGTGAGTAATGTGTCTTTCTTAAGCGAGTGTCCCAAGATTAATACTTTTGTGTTTTTGTATTCATTATTCTACCTTAAGTATTTAGGTATTTTAAATCTCTTAACTACAACTCAAGTCTGCTAGTCTAGGACGTATGGTTGTCCACACACGTAAGCCCCACTTGCTAAATTACCTTTTAGTTTCATTTTTTATTCTGTATGCCAGATGTTTAGAGTTAGGATTATCTTTGTCCCCTGGAGTTGCAAGATTTCTCCTTGTATTCTAAATAAGTGTATTGCTTGAAACTCACCTCACAAGTATTTCAAGCCTGTCCTAAATGAGAGTTGGCACCTCAAGACCGTAGGCCTACGCACCAAGATACGCTTTTTTGGGGGGGAAGAAGGAGGACGCAGCTGACCTGAACTCGACCTCACAAACATAAAAGCCACGGCACGAAACGGAGCTGCCAAGTCAGCCTCCAATGTCAACCTCATGCTCCCACTCTCCTTCACTAGCCTGTCCCCTTACACCATAACTAAACAAGATTACGTAAAGGAGGTCAAGCAGATAACCACTGTCAGTGCAAAGCTGGTAATTCTACTGCACGTCGGTTCCAGTCTTTGGGGCTAGTTGGAGGGGACCGTTGACTCTGCAAATTAAGTGCTGTAGGCCTAGTGAGCAAACTGAAAACCGCCACATTTAGGACACAGGCGCCCACCACAGAAAAAAATCTTGTGAGTTCAACTAATGGACATTCCCCCTTTAGATAAGTTTCAATTTCTCATAAGTTAAGTTTAGGTATTATTTTGGCATTACATCTTTCGGGCTGCGTGCATGGAAATTAATGTACTCATATATTTTTTGATCTTGGTAATTGCTTGAGGTTACTGACCACATGCTGGGACCTCACAGCAGCCTACCGCACAAATTGTTCATCAGAATATTTTGATTCTATTTATTCTGTTTGAGAGTTAATCCACGAGTTAATTCGGTTCAATAATTTCAATATTTGGTGTTGTAAATTGATTCTCGTTTCACTTATTCATTTTATCATATGAAAAACTTATAATTGAGTTACTTATATTTTTCCAATTTTTAATTTTGTTGTGTTAAAATCATCGAGTTATTTCCATCCCTTTTTACTGTAATAAATCCCACTCATCCATTCAGATAAAAATTCTCCACACGAGTGGTCCTTCGAACCGGATCTCTCACCTTTGACTTTTGGATTATTAAATAATGTAACCTAGCTTGATTAAGCAATAAATACCTCACTATACCAAACTTACCCACATTCACCAGTCACATTGCAGAAAGTGTAATGCCCAGACTTGAGTCGGAACGAGAGAAGAGTTTTGTAATTTTATAATATTTGACACACGCTTAAGAAGTCAGTGTAACCAGGTTTATTTATGAGTTCTGAGATGACAGAACTTGATATATGTTTAGGTCACCGATTTAGGTTGCATGCTGCATGTTTTACTATCAACTTGCGAAGTTCTATGCCCGTCGGTTCATATGATCTGTTCATCTAATTTTGGCCTTTAACCAGAAAGCTCCGAGACACTGGAACTAAGGTATATCACTTTCGTTGTTCAGACTTCATTTTTTACTGCTCCAGGCAAGCACCTTTCATTTTGCTCTGTTCGACTTAATTTGCCAATCTACTTTTTCCATAATTTTTGTACCTCGGTTTACCATACTTTGTGCAAGTGCTGTAATTTTCTTACTAACACCTCTTGTAAGCTTAACCCCGTGTCCTTGGTCCCAGAACTTTTAGCGTGATATTGCTAAGTCTACAACTTCATGTAGACACTTAAGAATTTGTTAAAGGTCGTCTTACCCATGTGTAGCTTATCTTATTTTACTTGTGATTATCACTTAACAAGTGCGTCAATAATTTTACCCTCAGCTGTAGCGTAATTTTGCACTTTTGTCCTTTTTGTGAGGAACTTTTGCGTTTAACCTCTGTGTGAGGAAAGCTTTATGTAATGTCCTCTGTTATGAGTGAGATTTAGTTATCTTTTGCATGTGGTAATTTCAAGTTTAGCCTCAGCGCGAGTGGTGTTTGAATTGTTTGGCGATCTCCATGTGCTACTAGTCACGTTGAGTAATTTTTTGCGACTATCTATATTCTACTTGCTTTTGTCATTTTTGTGCTAGCCTATACTGTATAGTTGTAAATTGTCGTTGCCATTTACCACACTTTTTCATTGTGCATTTAACCAATCCGTGGTCACTTCTTGTACACACATAGCCGCACAAGTTTCCCAAACCTTTTGAGTAGGGTGTGTTTCCATTCCTCTTAAGAATTTATTTAACTTTGAATTTGCAAACTCCGCACATCCACGGGTTTCATCCAAAATGTCTTTACAAATTCTTAATCCTGGTAACCCTCCACAACCTCAGGGTGAAGCTCTCAGCTTGGAGGAACTTAACTCACGGCTTGAGCAACAGGAGGTCGATTTCAAATTTCTATGTGAGGACGCAGATCTGGCCCTCCATAGCCTAAGTTCAGTAGATCTTTAACGCATGACGTCCCCTGGGTTGGATCACTTTAGCGTTCACATCGGAGGCATCAGGGACAAACTCAATGAATACAAACAGTTTGGCGGTCTCATTATAAACATCCGACCGTTGTGGCGAATTACCCAATGCTGGTTGACTGTGCAAAACGAATTGAAACGGCCTTCAGTAGCATTGTGTTCCATAAGTCCACTGGTGACCAAGCCCAGAATCAAACACCTGGCGCAAACCCGCATACTGTTTATGTGTCCGTTGCTTCTGAGCCTGACCCCCCCATTTTCGAAGGCCGTAGGGAACGTTGGACGGGTTGGTGGAGCCTTTTCCGTCAAACCATACACGAATCTCCCAAATATTCCCCAGCGGATAAGTACAAGATCCTTTTACGGTGCCTAAGAGGACCAGCCCGGCGTCTTGCTGGAAACAGGATCTGGACAGAGGGTTTGTACGAGAGGACCATCGCTAACCTCGTCCAGGAGTACGAATCCCCTGATCTTGACCGTCATTTGCTGCGTAAGAAGCTCTTTAGTATGAGTCCCTCGACGGATGATGGCCCTGACCTCAGACGGTTTCTGATGGAGTGGAACAATGCTGAGGAAGAATACGTGCAAGTGACCAAAGCCCCCTTGTCCGAAGATCTGTTGGAGCATGCCATCCTGAGTAAGCTAAACTCCACTCTCTTGGAGACAGTTTATTGCCGTTACAATAGTACGTCCATGTCCTTGCAAGAGTTAAAGGACGGACTATACGAACATGCACGCACAAAGGAGCTAGCCAAACTGTTGACGGAGCCAAGCATAGACCGGCTTCCTGTTAAACCTTCTAACTCTGGAGTAAACAGCAATTCAACGACAAAATTGGCTAAGCCCTTCCCTAGAACAACCAGTGATGCTCTTAAGCCGAAGGAACCATCCACACCAACCCAAAACCCAGCAAAACCCACTCAGAAGCGTGCACCGGAGCCGGCCAGAACTCCCCCACCAGCAGGTAACCCTGTTCGGTACAATTGTGTTTTCTGTGACCACAATGGTCACTCATCTACAAAATGCCCCCGGTTCCCCGATTCAAATAGTCGATTAACGTGGTTGAACCAACTAGGCTGTTGCACTAAATGTTTTTCGATGCAACATGTTGCCCGTGATTGCTCCGCCCATGTTTCATGCCAGAACTGCCAACATGGTCACAAATTGCCTCTCTGCCCTAACATCTTTACAGTGGGTCGCCAATCTGATGGGCCAAGAGCAGACCCTCCTTCTGTTCAACTTAATCCTATAGCCTCGAGTGAGACTGAGCAAACCAACCAGGCGAACGAAATAAACCCTGCTGTTCTACCCACCTTCACTAGCGATCTAATTAATGGAAAACTTAAACACACCACCCGAGTTTTCCTGGATTGTGGTGCCCAATGCACGTTTGTTCATCCCAATGTAGTCAAGTCACTGAACCTTGCTCCTGTCGGAAAAATCGTGTTCCGACTCAACTCGTTCAACATGGACGAACCACCTCAATGTTCAGACTTGGTACAGTTCAATTTGAAAATTGGTCGCAGCAAGCATAAGGTCGTTGCCATTGTCAACCCGAACGTGGGGAAGAACATAAGGACGCCTGGATATACCCATGCAGTTCGCATTCTAGAGGCTAGTGGTCTACGTCTTGCAGACAGGCAGCCAGATGACAATGCCTCTGGCATAGAGATCATCCTCGGAGCCGATTACCTTCCCCGACTCCTCAAGCGCACTCACAACATCAAGGGTGTCAACTTGTTCAGTACACCAGGTGGATATGTGGTTTGGGGAGAGCTGCCAGATTGGTCACGGGAAGGGACAGAACCCCCAGAGGTTGATAGTCTGTCGCTCACACTAAACCGCATCAGCGTAACAGACCCTGTAGGAGTAGAGCCCCCCGTCGAGAATCTTTGGAAACTCGATGCTGTGGGCATAAGCAATGAACCCTTCAGCCATCTTGAGGCACAGACCGTTGATCTCTTCAAGCGTACTACACGGTACGCAAACGGAAGATACACGGTGCAACTACCCTTCAAGAGTGATAGCCGACCAGAGATAAATTTTGGTAGGGCTTTTGCCCAGCTGATGTCCCTTAAAAAATCTAAGGACCCTCAGTTATTCATCAAGTACCAGGCCATCCTTGACGAGTACATAAAGGAGGGCTTTATCGAGCCAGTCGAGCTAGAACCTCATAATGACGGACAAATGCACCACCTACCCCATCATCCTGTCCTCAAAAGTTCCACCTCCACACCGATGCGCATAGTATTCAATGCCTCGGCTAAATCGGGACCAAATTCAAGGTCTCTAAATGAATCCTTGTACACCGGCCCAAACTTGGCCTCAAAAATTCAGTCCATGATCCTCCGGTTTAGGGAAAAGCCATTTGGTTTAACGGCAGACATCTCTAAGGCTTTCCTGCGGATTGAGATCGCTCAGGAACACCGTGATTACTGTCGGTTTCTTTTCTTTAAGGACTCCAGTATGTCCGAAGTTGTTGCTTACCGCTTCAAAGTGGTCCTGTTTGGGGCCACCTCGAGCCCATATTTGCTCAACCAGACAATCCAACACCACCTGGATGCTCAAACGAGTAGTCTTGCCTCACAGCTTAAAACAAGCTTCTATGTTGACAACTTTCAACGTTGCTACGACTTGCCCACGGACATCCTTAGCGAAAGACAGTCCATAGAAAAAATTATGCTGGAAGCCAACATGCCCCTTGCCAAATGGACCACTAATGCCCCCATCTCGGGAGACTTCACCGAAACGGGCCCCCAAGATTACCTCAGTGTGGACTGGAACACCGCTGATGACACATTAGCCGTCAAGCTCCCCTCAGGACTGATGTTAGAGGACCACTCACACGTCAACACCAAGAGGAAGGTTGTCTCTCTGTTTTCTTCCATCTACGACCCTATTGGCGTGATCTCGCCGGTCACTATCCTTGGCAAGCTCCTCATTCAGAAACTCTGGATGACGGATCAGAGTTGGGATTCACGCCTTAGCGAAGAATTGATCCGCGAGCTCGGTGCCATTCTTAAAAAATACAAGGGTCTCGAGAACATTAAGGTGCCTCGAAATGCACATCAGGGTCACCAGGCTGCATTACATGTGTTTGCAGATGCCTCCAAGCAAGCCTTTGGAGTGGCTTCCTACGTGGTCACAATTGAAGGTAAATGCCAGCTCCTCACAGCCAAGGCACGAGTTACTCCTAAACGGATGCTGGAATTGGACGAGAGTCAGTCCATTCCCAAGCTTGAGTTGATTGCACTCCTGTTTGGATGCCGACTAGCCCAGTATCTGATAGAATTACGTCCAGAAACATACGTCTCTACGACAGTGTGGTCCGATGCCTCCACGGCCCTGCAGTGGGTACACAGCCAGCAGAGCACGTCCCCATATGTTCTCAATAGGGTTGAGGAGATAAACCGTATAAGGTTGAACTGTCGGTTGCTTCTCAAGTATGTCCCCACGTCCTGCAATCCCGCCGACCTGACGTTGCGGGGAGTAGCCGCCAAAGTCGTCCTCAAGTCCAACTTATGGTTTCATGGACCAGCCTGACTGATCGACGTCTCAGCTTACCCGGACCAAAGCAAATTCCCTACTGAATGGGAGATAAAAGCCTGTCCCTTCAGACTTTTGCCACCGCAAACTCAAAAATTTGCTTATTTCTCATTTCTTGATGAGGCAGTTAGGAGCTATGCAGCCTTGCTGCGCCTGACGAGCAGATGGGCCGAGCACAAATTCCCCCATTTAGTCCGCAGGTTCCCACGAAGACCACTTGCTGCCATCATTCGTGTGTCACAGAGGGCCAGTTACCCCCAAATATTACGACAATTGCAAGGTAAACCCGCCTTGTTGACGTCCGATGAACGAGCCTTTATCGGACAACGGAATCCCTATATTGACAATAATGGTATTCTAGGAGGTCGATCTCGCCTCATTGATGCACCCCCGGAGTCCGGCTATATGGACCCCATTCTCCTAGATTCCCACTGTGCTCTCTGGAAACTTATTTTTGAGCATTGGCATGAAGTGCTGCTGCACTGTAACACTTCCACTCTTCTTATTCACAGGCGCAAGGAATTTTGGGTTCCCCGAATGCGCCAGCAAGTGAAGAAGATTCTCAAACGATGCATATATTGCAAAAGAGTACAAGGCCAACCGTACCCAACACCACCGTTAGCTCCAGTCCACCCTAACCGCCTCAATGCTGAGGTCCCTTTCAGAGTAACTGGACTGGACTACACGGGCGGCTTCAAGGTACACCGTTCCCATGTGGACATGGTCTACGTACTGCTGTTTACCTGCGCTGCCACGCGGGCGGTAGCTTTAGAAACTACTACTTCCTTGACAGTTGTGGAACTAGTTCAAGCGATACGAAGGTTCGCTGCCTGATTTGGGATGCCCCAGTGCCTTGTGTCTGACAATGCCTCAACCTTTCAAGCTGGCCAGACACTCTTGACAGAACTCATGCAGCACCCTGTTATCGACGGGTTCAAACGGGCCCACAACCTCACTTGGAAGTTCATCACTCCTCGAGCCCTGTGGCAAGGAGGGTTTTACGAGCGCTTGATTGGGTTTACCAAACTCAACTTGCGCAAAGCCACTTACCGTTGCCACCTTACGTATGATGAGTTCGTGACCTTGGTCCAAGTAGTAGAATGCGTGGTGAATGATCGGCCTCTAACATATCTGAATGCGGATGACCCCACTGACACGCCTTTGACACCAAGCCACCTACTCTATGGTCGAACCCTCTCATTGGCACCTCAAGTCCACCTGGCTGACTTGACTGATCCTACCTTTCGAGAAGGGGACATCCTCCGCAAAGATTACCAGAAGCTGACCAACATGCTGCAAACATTCCTGAAGAGATGGAAGTACGACTATGTCAGTTCCCTTCGAGAACGACACCAGAAGTCTAGTCGCCTCCACCCGAACCTCCCTAGAGTTGGAGATTTATGCTTGTTGATTCTGGACGAGGTCAATCGAGAGGAGTACCCTTTGACCCGTATACTCGAAGTATACCCAGGTCGAGATGGACATATCAGATCAGTCAATGTCCGCTCCGCAAATGGAGAGTATGTACGTCCAGTCAACCGACTCATACCTTTGGAGGTTAACGAAAATGGCCAAACACTATCCGAACCAAGTGAGGAGGAACCACTCCTCTCGGAAATCTCGACTGTCCTCCTAGAGACCAACTGGCCAAGAGAAATGATGAGACCACAGCCGATGCTATGTCTCCTGTAGTCATCGCGGTGCCCCGCCACGACAGGCCTACACGGGCCTCTGCTGAACGTGCACGACCCCTATTCCAGGAGATCTTGTAGTAGCTTTACATAGTCTTCATCAACCATGTGAAGGACTGCTGAAGTTTTGATTTGTCCTTCCCTCTGCTCTTATCTTGCAGTTGTAGTTACCTTTTGGTACTGAGTCACAGTTAACTCTTTTTTACTTCCGCTTGTAATCGTACCACTTTTGTTTGACTCTCGCTTGTAAATCATACTTCGCACTCATCTCGTACGCGGTTGCGGTTCAACTTAATGCCAATTGCTGACATAGCATAGCGCAACTAGTCACATTCATTCTTTATTCATTTAGTATACTCATCTCATATACTAACATCTAACCCATATTGCATTAGTCTACGCATACCCTTCTCCTTTTTCCTCCCTTTATCCCCAGGGTGTGAAGAATTTTCTTCACTACTCTTCTTCTTCTTAGTTTATACGTAGCCTTTGTTATTGTTCGTGACGTCACGGCAGAGAAAAATGTGAGTAATGTGTCTTTCTTAAGCGAGTGTCCCAAGACCTCAAAAACATACGGGCCATGGCACAAAACGGAGCTGCCAAGTCAGGCTCCAATGTCAACCTCGTACTCCCACTCTCCTTCACTAGCCTGTCCCCTTACACCATAACTAAACAAGATTACGTAGAGGAGGTCAAGCAGATAACCAGTGTCAGTGCAAAGCTGCTAATTCTACTGCATGTCGGTTCCAGTCTTGGGGGCTAGTTAGAGGGGACCATTGACTCTGCAAATTAAGTGCTGTAGGCCCAGTGAGAAAACTGAAGACCGCCACATTTAGGACACGGGCGCTCACCACAGAAAAAAATCTTGTGAGTTCAACTAATGGCCATTCCCCCTTTAGATAAGTTTCAATTTCTCATAAGTTAAGTTTAGGTATTATTTTGGCATTACATCTTTCGGGCTGCGTGCATGGAAATTAATGTACTCATATATTTTTTGATCTTGGTAATTGCTGGAGGTTACTGACCACATGTTGGGACCTCACAGCAGCCTACCGCACAAATTGTTCGTCAGAATATTTTGATTCTATTTATTCTGTTTGAGAGTTAATCCACGAGTTAATTCGGTTCAATAATTTCAATATTTGGTGTTGTAAATTGATTCTCGTTTCACTTATTCATTTTATCATATGAAAAACTTATAATTGAGTTACTGATATTTTTCCAATTTTTAATTTTGTTTTGTTAAAATCATCGAGTTATTACCATCCCTTTTTACTGTAATAAATCATTTGGAATAGATTACACATTTTGGTATCTTTAACGGCATTATATGAATTTTACCAATTTATACTATGGGACGGGTCAGAAGTACCCAAGGTGTTGAGAGTAACCTACTCTAGACATAGGTAAGTTGGTATCAGCGAGTGTACACTCTTTTACTTAGTGCTTAGAGGGTGAAGATCCCCATTTAACTTTACTTTATACTTTTATACTCCACTGTTCCCCCCTTTTTTTATTGTCTCTAAT
>NC_090744.1:74848109-74863109 GCF_036898095.1 Palaemon carinicauda | reverse complement strand
AAAAAAAAAATGTAAAACAATATTTTAGCTAAAAAAATTTGATGATATTCAATCAAAAAAAAAGTAAACAAAATTTTCCGACAAATAAACATCTAGAGGAATCATTACTCTGTGATAGTTCCTTAGTACGTAGTAATTTTGAAAGAATTGGGAAAAAACGGAAAAATGGCAATCACCGGAAAATCGAACACATACCTATATATACGCCATATCTGGCTAAAAAAAAGATAGGCATGGGTAGCCAGATCATCTAGAAACACTTTCCAACACTATAAAAATATAAGTTTTGCGACACTACTTGCCAATTCCTTACGGTAACATGACTAAGCAAAAAAATGCAAAACAAATAAAAAGGGGCACTCGTGGAAAAATGGCCATTCTAATATACGGCATTTCAGAAAAAAAAAATTTCAGCCACGTGCTAGGCAAACCATCAAGGCATATTTTCCGACAAATAAACATATAAATGAAATATTACTCTGTGATAGTTCCTTAGTACGTAGTAATTTTGAAAGAAATGGGAAAAAACGAAAAAATGGCAATCACAGGAAAATCGAACACATACTTATATATACGCCATATCTGGCTAAAAAAAAAATAGGCATGGGTAGCCAGATCATCTAGAAACACTTTCCAACACTATAAAAATATAAGTTTTGCGACACTACTTGCCAATTCCTTACGGTAACATGACTAAGCAAAAAAATGCAAAACAAATAAAAAGGGGCACTCGCGGAAAAATGCCCAACATTCTAATATACGGCATCTCAGATAAAAAAAAAAGACATGCACGTGTTAGCCCAACCATCAAGGCACACTTTCTAACACATAAACATGAAAAAAAAAATCAATAATATACGGCAATTCCTTACTACGTAGTAAATTTTTACAAATATTGAAAAAAAAACAGAAATTGGCAACCGCAGTTAAATACCCAATATACCAATAACTACGTCGTATCTGACAAAAACAAAATCACGCATGGGTAGCCAGATCATCTAGACACACTTTCCAACATTAAAAAAGCAAAAGTTTTACGACACTATTTCGCAATATCTTACAGAAAAATGACTTGGCAAAAAAATTAAAAAAAATTAAAAAGGGACACTCGCGGTAAAATGCCCGACATTCTAATATACGACATCTCAGATAAAAAAAAAGACATGCACGTGTTAGCCCAACCATCAAGGCACACTTTCTAACACATAAACATGAAAAAAAAATTAATAATATACGGCAATTCCTTACTACGTAGTAATTTTTACAAATATTGAAAAAAAAACAGAAATTGGTAACCGCAGTTAAATACCCATTATACCAATAACTACGTCGTATCTGACAAAAACAAAGTCATGCATGGGTAGCCAGATCATCTAGACACACTTTCCAACACTAAACAAGCAAAAGTTTTACGACACTATTTGGCAATATCTTACGGAAAAATGACTTGGCAAAAAAATGAAAAAAAATGAAAAAGGGGCACTCGCGGTAAAATGGTCCTCGTGGTGATGAACGACATTTTAACTAAAAAAAAAAAACATGCACATGGTAGCCAAACAATCCACCAAGACTTTCCACAACTGATAACCTATACAAGTTGCACCATTCTACGACAATTTCATAATACGTAATAACTTTGATAATTATGCAAACTACCTCAGAAGGGTAAACTCGGACGCGAACGACCCCGACGCGTCTCAGAAATCGGGGAAGGAGTACAGCTACAGCAATGCACATCTGGACACTACTAGAGCGTGTAGGGGAGACACCTCCTGCAGGTCGATCACCCACAAATTCAGTCACGGGGGTGAGTCACGTGAGAAAAACCTGTTTTTTTTTTATGCTCGGGGTCGCAAACGACCCACCGTACCTATCCAGGGTATAAGCATATTATATATTTTCATAACGACTGATGTATGTGTTATGACTCTTTATTCATTGCAATCAGTCAGGTCTTATTATTTGGCTATTTTCACCACCACTCCTAACTCTCATTCAACAAGTATTGCCTCCTCATGTCATTTTCTACAAAACAATCATTATCGGCCAGTATCTTCCCGGTAGTTAGTCAATCGTATCACGGGGCTTTCCATTTCATCAGTTTTCTTAGGATAGCTTCGACTTCAAACACACTGAATTCATTCATAGGGACATGAAGGTCTTCATCAGCTTCAATTATATTAATAAAATTATTCCCTCATTATCTGTTATATATATATATATATATATATATATATATATATATATATATATATATATATATATATATATATATATATATATATATATATATATATATATATATATATATATATATATATATATATATATATATATATATATATATATATATATATATATATATATTTTTGGGCTCAAGCCATGTCGTCCTGATGGAAGTTCCTATAGGGTAGCTTCCTAGGGTATATTACAACTACGGCAATATTCCCAGAGAATTTACCTTAAGGTACCAGAATTCTAACTCCTGGAGCGAATATCCCTCCTGAAAGGGATATCGCGACATATCAGAGGACGTATTCTTGACACGCCACATGGCAATCTGCATCCCGAACAGAGATTCGTCTCGCAGGGGGCAATTGGCAAGAAACGAGTTCGGGAAAGAAAAAGGGTTAGCCGCTCCCAAGGCTCCCTATCTCCCGATTCGTAAGCGTGCCTGGCGCCAATCCTGGCGCCATCTGTATTCCTTTTTGCGTAGCTTAACAACTCGGTGTTTTTTCCTGTGTTTCTCGCAAATCTTGGATTTATTCTGCTTTTCATGGCTTCTCCGTCTTCGTCGGCCTCTGATAAGTTGAGTACCATGTCTTTTATGCATAAATGTAGGCTCTTGGTAAATTTTTGAGTGATTAATAGGATTAATATTTGTTACAAGAACCGTAGCCTACCGGAGGCGTCATGGACGCTGTCGCTCGCTAGGTATAAGTTTAGTTAGTCAGAGCGACATTCCCGTTTGTTTTGCTTTAATAAATTTTAGCTATTTAGCATTACATAGGATTTCCTTTCGTGCTTAGTATTATTTTGGCGAAGTATTCGCCATTCTGGCCTACGCTAGGCCATGTAGCCTAGTCGTTTGGTCCTAGTACTTCATGCATGAATTTGGGTTTTCCGAGTGTATTAAAATTTTATTGAAGCTTTAGGCTATGTTTTATACATTTAAGATTGTGTGGAATATTTCCAAGATAGTATACGAGTGAGTTTCATTGATTTAGGTAATCGATTCTCTTGGTGCCTAGGCTAGGTTGCTTATGGAGCCTTAGTATACTTTCTCATACTCCCCGGTTGCTTTCTTTTCTTCGGAGAAGGTATGCAATCCCTTTCCCTCTGTTTAAGCCTTGGGCTTATCCCTAAGTGGTTTTTTCCGAATTAATTTTCGATAAAACTATACTGGGGTGTTACTGTACCTTCCTGTTCCAGTAAGTCTGGTTCAAAGAGGGACAGAACAACAGAGTTTTTTAGTCTGAGTCTGTGTTTGTCTGGCTTGGGGTAGAGTCTCCCTCGCTGGCCTGACACAGACAAAGGTGGCTTAGCCTCCTTAGGTCACTACCGAAGGTTTCTGTGGATATGATTCCTTCTTTTGTGATCTACCAGACTAGTCCTTGTTGCTGTCCTCGGGGGAGGATAAGTTTCTTTCCCTGGGAGTAGCAACACCTTCCTTGCTTTGGTGCTCTGGGAGCTGGCAAGTATTGCTAGCCTCCCCCCTTGGATCTCCCTTAGGCTAAGATAAGTTTCTTGGCTGCGGGTGATCCGTCACTAAAGCAAGGTTGGTAGGACCCTCTTTGTCCCTTCCCCCTCTATCTCCATAATGGCCTAGCCATTACAGTACTGTACGTCGTTCTACATCTGGACCTAGTATAGGTTAGGATGTGGAATTGACTCAGCCCCTTGCCGGCCGGCAGAGCTGCCGGCCGGCAAGGGTCTTATATTTTGAGTGCTGCCCGGACCTCCCTTGGTCCCTCATCCATGCCTGCCTGTAGAGCCAGACGGCATTGGTCAGGAAGCCTGAATTAGATTCTCCCCTTCCTTTTATGCACTCTTTCGGATTGCCGGGCTTGGAGGTAGTGTACACTCTTATCCCGGCATCCATTCTATTTTCTTCTAGTGCTGTACCCGACCCGGCTGCCGGCCTATGAGGCCGGCAGCCGGGCAGGTGTAGTCCTCTGGTTCTTTTGCTGCCAGCTGGCATCGGTCCTGTACCTTTGCCGGCCGGCTAATGTCAGCCGTTGTCTGCCGGTCACCAAGAGTGTGGCCGGCAGCTGGGTACTACCTTGTGTAGTTGCCGGCCGGCAGCCATTGCCAGCCGACATTGGCTGTTGCCGGCCGGCACATGCATTTGAACCAGAGTTCTGCCGCCTTATAGCTGTTAAGTAGTATACTTTAAAGCTAGTTATGGTGTGTGCCGGCCGGCTCGTATCCTCCTATACTGTACTAGTATTCTTCAGTATAATATATACAGTAAGAAGAAAACTATAGTATGGGTTTTGGTACAGCACTGTGTGTTCTAACACTTTTGTGTTTTCTTGCACAGTCCTTTGCTGTTGCCCTACAGATAGGAAAGTGAGTTCTTTCCTGTCTATTATCCAGGATTTTAAAATCATTGCTTAGGTGTGAGCTCCACCTGTTTCCTCTGGAAACTTTGCATTGGTTACTCTAGAAGAGATTAACCATTTGATTTTATTATCTGGAAGGCTGCAACATTGGGCTGTGAGGGAAACACAAGTGTGTGTCTTTCCTTTCTGAATTGTTATGCTATACAATGTATATCCAGTGATACATAGTTCACTTGATACTCATGGAAATTTCTTCTCTTTACAGAAGGACCCTCCGAAGTGCGGAAGTGTTTTCTGCAACGTCCGCAGCAAGAACCTCTGCGGACATGAGTTTTGTAGGAGACACGCAGCATGCGCTGTCTCCAAGGATGATCTCCGGTATTGGGACCCTAAGGTATGTACTGTGTGCACTAACCTGATTACTGAGGCCTTTGATTCCCCTAGGACGGCGAAATCAAGGGATATAGCAAGGGGAAAGCTTCGTACCTGGGTAAGGGGCTTCCAAAAGAACACCTCTGGCCCTTATCTTCCAAGTGAGAAGATGAGGGCGTATCTTTTCCCTAAGGCATCAGCTGATGCAGTGATTCCCCAGCCTCAAGAGGAGATCCCCCAAGTTCAGATCCAGGTGGATGCTGAAGTCGCAGTCGCGATGCAAGACATCCAGTTAGATGACAGGATGTCTGATGTGGACGAGCGTCTGGAGGAAGACCTCCTGGCAGAAGCCCAGGATGAAGTTCAAGCCCCAGACGTTGTAGAGGAAGTGGTCGACGAGGTGTCGGTTATTCCGGTTCAGATTCCGGAGCCTATTCCCTCAACATCGGCTGGTCTCCCAGTAGAGGTGGGACAGGCCCTCTCTTCTATTGTTGGAATGATCCAACAAATGCAGAAGGAGAATCAGGAGAAGGCGGCTGCAAAGGAACTGCGGATGCAGTGCCTTGCAGAATCACATGGGCCCCAGAAAAAGCTCAATGTGAAAGACCTTCCCTTGTGCTCAGATGCTAACCCATGGAGGTATGCTGAGCACATGCCGATAAGGACTGGAAAGATCGTCATCTCGGATAAGCTGGGCTCAGTTCCCCTGGAGGAGGTGGAATTCTGGCCCAGCAAGGCATCATATCCGGACTGTTATGTCCGGCTGATGAAGGAACCAGCTTCAAAGGAGGAGACAGAGCCGAAGGAGGTCATAGTGATGGACCACGCTAAGGCTCAAGCTCTACTTTCATCCTCGATGAAAGAGAGGGGCTTTTCTAACTCAAAGGTAGCTGCATTGAGCAAGAAGCTCCCTTCCCTTGTGTCCTCGCCTGCTAGAACCTTCCCCTTTTTACAGAAAGGGTTTGCGGCTGTACTAAAAGCAGTCGAGGCCGGCAAGCCTTGCCCCTCCCTGGAGGAGTGTAAACCCTTGTCGCTGGCCCTGCCTATGGACCACAAAGACTGGAAGGACGTCCATCTTACGTTCTCAGTTGGAAAGTTGGAGGCTGATATTGCCGGACGTCAGTTCGGCGAGGACCTCCCTAAGCTGTCTGACTTTCTTTTGCGAAGAGAGTTCGAGACAAAAGAAAGACTGGCTGCCTCAATGTCTCTTCAGACTACTCTTGAGACGATGGCAAGTGACCCCAAGGTCCATGAAATGTTCATGGTGGTGGCCAAGACTCATCTGGCCACAGTGACGAAGGACCTTTATGGCTTCGTCAAGGCAAGGAGAGCTTGTAGGGAGTTCGTGTTCACCTCGGCTACGGTGAGGCACGAGCCAAGGAAACTAATCTCCTCCAACATTTGGGGAAAAGACCTTTTCCCTACTGACTTGGAGAATAGAAACCTTCTCCAGAAGTGGGGCCTGGCTATCAAAAATAAGTCTTCCCCGGATGAGGGTCCTCAACCAAAGAGGAAGACTATGAGGACTAGGCTACCGTCTCGGCCAGCCAAGCCCTCTAGACAGCAACAGCAACTGCAATTGCCATTGCCTCCAGTGCCCCAGATCGTGGCACAAACCCCGACCACTTTTCAGTGGGTACCCCAGGCCGTGTCGACACAGTCCACGGCATTCACCCCAGCGTTCGAAGGGCAGTCTACTTCCTTTCGAGCAAAGCCTAGAGGAGCAGCCAGAGGCTCGTCTAGGCGCCCCTCAAAGGGAAGGGGATTCAGGGGTGGTCGTGGTCAGGGAGGCAAGACCTCAGGACGGCAGTCCAAGTGAGATGATACCGGTAGGAGGGAGACTTCTGGAATTTCGGGATCGGTGGACCTTCGATCCCTGGGCCCACAGCCTACTCAAGAATGGACTGGGCTGGAGCTGGTACAGCACTCCACCCCCGTGCCTTCGGTTTTTCCAACACTCCACCCCCGTTCTGGAGGAGTACGTTCAAGAACTGTTGGAGAAAAAAGGTGATCCGAAGGGTGAAGCCCATCAATTTCTAAGGGAGGCTGTTTTGTGTTCCCAAGAAAGACTCGGAAAAGCTCAGAGTCATTCTGGACTTGTCGCCACTCAACAAGTTCATAGTGAATTGCAAATTCAAAATGCTAACACTGCAACACATAAGGACCTTACTGCCCAAGAGGGCATATTCCGTCTCTATAGACTTGTCAGACGCCTATTGGCACATTCCAATCAGCCGTCGACTCTCCCCCTACCTAGGGTTCAGGCTACAACGAAGACTATACGCCTTCGGAGCCATGCCATTCGGGCTAAACATAGCCCCAAGGATTTTTACGAAGCTTGCGAGCGTAGCTCTCAAACAATTACGCCTAAAGGGAATTCAGGTAGTAGCCTACCTGGATGACTGGTTGGTGTGGGCAGCATCCGAGACAGAATACTTGCAAGCTTCCAGTCAAGTGATCCAGTTCCTAGAGTGCCTAGGCTTCAAGATCAACAGAAAAAAGTCTCGACTTTCTCCATCTCAAAAGTTCCAGTGGCTGGGAATCCACTGGGACCTTTTGTCACACCGTTTCTCCATCCCGGCGAAGAAAAGGAAGGAGATAGCATGTTCTGTCAAGAGACTTCTAGATTCCGAAAGGATATCAAGACGCGAGCAGGAAAGGGTACTGGGCTCTCTCCAGTTTGCTCGGTGACAGACCCAGTGCTAAGAGCACAGCTAAAGGATGCAACGGGAGTTTGGAGAAGTTATGCATCAAACGCGCGAATAGATCTGAGAAGACAAGTTCCGCTTCGGCTAAGTACTCTTCTCAGGCCTTGGTCCCAAGCCAGACATCTAAAGAAGTCAGTTCTTCTTCAGCCACCTCCCCCGTCGGTGACGATTCACTCAGACGCCTCGAAGGAGGGATGGGGAGGTCACTCTCATCGGAAAAAAGTCCAGGGGACTTGGTCCAAGCTATTCAAGACCTTTCACATAAACTTTCTAGAAGTTATGGCAGTGCTCCTTACCTTAAAGAAAGTTTCCCCACGTCACTCGATCCACATAAGGTTGGTGATGGACAGCGAGGTAGTTGTGAGATGCTTGAATCGACAAGAATCGAGGTCACCACCTCTCAACCAGGTGATGTTGGCCATCTTCCGATTGGCGGAAAAGAAGAAGTGGTACCTGCCGGCAGTTCACCTTCAAGGAGTCCGCAATGTGACGGCGGACGCTCTATCCAGGTTCACACCGATAGAGTCGGAATGGTCCTTAGACGCAGGATCATTCTCCTTCATTCTGAATCAAGTCCCAGAACTGCAGATAGACCTCTTTGCGACGAAAGACAACAAGAAGTTGCCCCTGTACGTGTCCCCGTACGAGGACCCCTTAGCGGAAGCAGTGGACGCGATGTCCCTCGACTGGAACAGATGGTCCAAGATTTATCTGTTCCCTCCTCACAACCTTCTGTTGAGGGTCCTCAACAAACTGAGATTCTTCAAGGGGGTAGCGGCAATAGTGGCCCACAAGTGGCCGAACAGCGTGTGGTTCCCCCTGGCATTGGAACTGCAGCTGAAGTTTTTACCGCTACCAGATCCAGTTCTGACCCAGCGAGTCCAGAAGTCAACTGTCTGCGCTTCATTACAGAAAACCCGGACCCTGCAGCTCATGATTTTTTCTCCCTAGCGGTGAGAAAGCGTTTCGGGATTTCGAAAGCCAGCATAGACTTCCTAGAGGAATATAAGTGCAAATATACTAGAAGGCAATATGAGTCATCTTGGAGAAAATGGGTGGCCCTCTGTCAAGGCGAAGAATCCGCAGGAGATCTTGACAGACTTCTGCTTATCTTTCTTCATTCACCTCCATGGTCAAGGATTGGCGGCTAACACGATTTCAGCGTGTAAGTCTGCTTTGACAAGACCCATTCTATATGCCTTCCAGGTCGACCTAGGTAACGAGATCTTTAATAAAGTCCCGAAAGCCTGCGCTAGGCTCAGACCTTCAGCACCTCCAAAGCCCATTTCATGGTCTTTAGACAAAGTTCTTCATTTCGCTTCTCTGTTGAGCAATGAAGAGTGTGTGTTAAAGGATTTGACACAAAAAGTTATTTTCCTATTTGCACTCGCGTCCGGGGCCAGGGTTAGTGAGATTGTAGCCCTCTCGAGAGAGGCAGGTCGTGTTCAGTTCCTGGATGGGGGAGAACTGAACATGTTTCCGGATCCTACGTTTCTCGCCAAGAATGAGTTACCCACCAACAGGTGGGGTCCCTGGAGAATCTGCCCTCTGAAAGAAGATGCATCTCTATGTCCAGTAGAATGCCTAAAGGTCTATCTTCATAGAACTTCAAACTTCAAGGGTGGTCAACTATTCAGGGGAGAAACATCAGGCTCAAATTTATCTCTGAATCAACTCAGAGCGAAAATCACATATTTTATTCGCAGAGCGGATCCTGATAGTACACCCGCAGGTCACGATCCGAGGAAAGTTGCCTCATCCTTAAATTTCTTTAATTGTATGGATTTTGAACATCTCCGTTCATACACTGGCTGGAAGTCTTCCAGAGTGTTCTTTCGCCACTATGCGAAGCAAGTAGAGGAACTAAAGAGATCTGTGGTAGCAGTGGGTCGCGGTGTTAACCCTACTGTTTAACTCTGCGAGGAACAGTGGTTTTAATTGGGACGATTAATTCCAGGGTGAGTGTGTAGTTACATACTGTACTACAAACTAAGTGAGGGCACTGTGTTGCCCATGTAGACTGTTCCATTTCCAAAGGTGAACCTAGCATAAGTGCAGACATGTGTGCCGAGCGTTTCTAACGCTAATTTCAATGATTTGTAATACAGACTTTTATGACTTTGATACCTCGGTATCTTAAAAGTGGCATTTAATTATTTTTTCTTTCAGACAAACAAGTTCTGTTTACTATCATACTTATGCTTAAAGTTTTGGGTTATCCTCTTCTTATGCATATATATATATAATTGTGGTTAACCTGTCTATTTATTGCCTATCAATAAACTGGTTCTTGAGAACCTTGCGTCACCTTCACCTGTGTCAATTTATTGGTATAATTGAGCATTCATTCTATGTACCTTATCTGGGATAATTCTAATAGAATTGTTCCTTTATGCAAGCTATGTTGCTTTGGTTTTCCTCCTATGCGGATATAAAACCTTTGTCCAATACAAGTATTGTGCGGAGAACTGGTCGATATTTCATATTGACGGAGTGGTTCTTTACAAACTATGCTTTACTTAATAGAGGGCGAGACCACTATATTAGCTTGCCTGGTATTCATACATAGGTATATGTACTCTTCGAGACTTTTCCAGAGTCTAGTAGGACTCTTCCCTGTAGGGGGCAGGAAGCTCTAACATGGTTTATAGTTAGTTGAAAAGATGTATAACGGTAACATCTTAGGTCTCTAGGTCTAGTCGACCGGGAAATATTACCTCCGGGGAGTACGGCACGTTCTGAGAATCCACAGATACAGTAATGCTCTGTTATACTTCCATCAGGACGACATGGCTTGAGCCCAAAAAACGGATTTTGAGCGAAGCGAAAAATCTATTTTTGGGTTAGATGGCCATGTCGTCCTGATGGACCCGCCCTTGCCTTTCTAAGAAAGGGCTGTAGGACCCCTCCCTACATACAGTATCTGTAGCACCTCGTGTACACTACAAGGAATACAGATGGCGCCAGGATTGGCGCCAGGCACGCTTACGAATCGGGAGATAGGGAGCCTTGGGAGCGGCTCCCCCTTTTTCTTTCCCGAATTCGTTTCTTGCCAATTGCCCCCTGCGAGGCGAATCTCTGTTCGGGATGCAGATTGCAATGTGGCGTGTCAAGAATACGTCCTCTGATATGTCGCGATATCCCTTTCAGGAGAGATATTCGCTCCAGGAGTTAGAATTCTGGTACCTTAGGGTAAATTCTCTGGGAATATCGCCGTAGTTGTAATATACCCTAGGAGGCTACCCTATAGGAACTTCCATCAGGACGACATGGCCATCTCACCCAAAAATAGATTTTTCGCTTCGCTCAAAATCCGTTTTATATATATATATATATATACATATATATATATATATATATATATATATATATATATATATATATATATATATATATATATATATATATATATATATATATATATATATATATATATGTATGTATATATATATATATATATATTATTATCATCATCATCATCATCATCTCCTCCTATGCATATTGACGGAATGGGCCTCGATTATATTCTGCCAGTTGCCTCTATCATCAGCTTTTAATTCAATACTTCGACATTCATCATCTCCTTCTTCACTCTTCATAGTCCTCAGCCATATAGGCCTGGATCTTCCAACTCTTCTAGTGCCTTGTTGAGCCCAGCTGAACGTTTGGTGAACTATCGTCTCGGGGAGCGGGAAGAGCATGCCAAAATCATCTCTATCTACCCCTCATCATGATCTCATCAACATATGGCACTCGGGTAATCTCTCTTGAAGTTTATTTCTAATCCTGTCCTTCCATTTAGCTCCCAACATCCTTCTATGGTCTCTGTTCTCAAATCTATTAAATCTATTGGAGATTATTTCATTGTCTCATGTCTATAGAGGAATACCGATATCACTAAACTGATATATAGGCTGATTTTTATATTTAATTTCGGGTGATTTGATTTAAAGAATTTACTTAACTTAGCCATTATATGATTTGCTTTTTTCAATCTTTCACTAAACTAATTCTAAAGACCCTGTATTAGATATCACAGTTACTAAATACCTAAATGATTCTACATCATTAATCCTCTCCGCTTCCAATGATATTTCATCTTCTCTCGCATCCTCCGTTCTCAACATCTCTGTCTTCCTTCTATTTATCTTCTGCCCAACTTCGTGTGATATTCATGCAATCTGGTAAGCAAGCATTGCAAATCCTGTGGTGTTCTGCTAAGAAGGACAGCAACATCAGCATACTTTAGATGTGCTAAATTCCTATCACCAATCCATTCCGATCCTTTTCCTACATCTATGACTGTTCTATACATTACAAATTCTATGAAGAAGATAAACAACATAGGTGACAACACATTCCATTGGAGTACTCTGTTGTTCACTGGAAATTCATTTGATAAGATTCCATTAAAATTTACTTTGTACCTGATATGCTTATGAACACACTTATTCAAATTTACACATTTAAGGGGAATTCCATAATGTCGTAGGACTCTACAAAATTGGCCGGTGTACACTATTAAAGGATTTTTCATAGTGTACAGTTGGATCTTCATGGAAAACCTTCAATCTAATAAAGGCAGAAATAAAATAGCTACGTGTATTCAAAATAAGGAAAATAAGTCATGAGTGTGAAGTACGGTGTTCTAGAAAATATTGCAAAGCTAAAATTAGGTCATGACTTCTTATTTTATGAGTGTGAAGTACGGTGTTCTAGAAAATATTGCAAAGCTGAAATTCGGTCATGACTTGTGATTTTATGAGTGTGAACTACGGTGATCTAGAAAATATTGCAAAGCTATAATCAGTTCATGACTTTTGATTTCATGAGTGTGAAGTATGGTGTTCTAGAAAATATTGCAAAGCTAAAATTAGGCCATGACTTGTTATTTTATGAGTGTCATGTACGGTGTTCTAGAAAATATTGCAAAGCTAAAATTAGGTCATGACTTGTGATTTTATGAGTGTGAAGTACGGTGATCTAGAAAATATTGCAAAGCTAAAATTCGGTCATGACTTGTGATTTTATGAGTGTGAAGTACGGTGATCTAGAAAATATTGCAAAGCTATAATCAGGTCATGACTTTTGATTTCATGAGTGTGAAGTATGGTGTTCTAGAAAATATTGCAAAGCTAAAATTAGGCCATGACTTGTTATTTTATGAGTGTCATGTACGGTGTTCTAGAAAATATTGCAAAGCTAAAATTAGGTCATGACTTGTGATTTTATGAGTGTGAAGTACGGTGTTCTAGAAAATATTGCAAAGCTAAAATTCGGTCATGACTTGTGATTTTATGAGTGTGAAGTACGGTGTTCTTGAATATATTGCAAAGCTAAAATTAGGTCATGACTTGTGATTTTATGAATGTGAAGTACGGTGTTCTAGAAAATATTGCAAAGCTAAAATTAGGTCATGACTTGTGAATTTATGAGTGTGAAGTACGGTGTTCTAGAAAATATTGCAAAGCTAAAATTAGGTCATGACTTGTGATTTTATGAGTGTGAAGTACTGTGTTCTAGAAAATATTGCAAAGCTAAAATTCGGTCATGACTTGTGATTTTATGAGTGTGAAGTACGGTGTTCTTGAATATATTGCAAAGCTAAAATTAGGTCATGACTTGTGATTTTATGAGTGTGAAGTACGGTGTTCTAGAAAATATTGCAAAGCTAAAATTCGGTCATGACTTGTGATTTTATGATTGTGAAGTACGGTGTTTTTGAATATATTGCAAAGCTAAAATTAGGTCATGACTTGTGATTTTATGAGTGTGAAGTACGGTGTTCTAGAAAATATTGCAAAGCTAAAATTAGGTCATGACTTGTGATTTTATGAGTGTGAAGTACGGTGTTCTAGAAAATATTGCAAAGCTAAAATTCAGCCATGACTTGTGATTTTAAGAGTGTGAAGTACGGTTTTCTAGAAAATATTGCAAAGCTAAAATTAGGTCATGACTTGTGATTTTATGAGTGTGAAGTACAGTGTTCTAGAAAATATTGCAAAGCTAAAATTCAGCCATGACTTGTGATTTTATGAGTGTGAAGTACGGTGTTCTAGAAAATATTGCAAAGCTAAAATTAGGTCATGACTTGTGATTTTATGAGTGTGAAGTACGGTGTTCTTGAATATATTGCAAAGCTAAAAATTAGGTCATGATTTATGATTTTATGAGTGTGAAGTACGGTGTTCTAGAAAATATTGCAAAGCTAAAATTAGGTCATGACTTGTGAATTTATGAGTGTGAAGTACGGTGTTCTTGAATATATTGCAAAGCTAAAAATTAGGTCATGATTTATGATTTTATGAGTGTGAAGTACGGTGTTCTAGAAAATATTGCAAAGCTAAAATTAGGTCATGACTTGTGATTTTATGAGTGTGAAGTACGGTGTTCTTGAATATATTGCAAAGCTAAAAATTAGGTCATGATTTATGATTTTATGAGTGTGAAGTACGGTGTTCTAGAAAATATTGCAAAGCTAAAATAAAAGTGAAAGACAATAAAGTAATCAATAAAGTTAATGATCGTACGCATGGCCCAGATCTTACAAGCATAGAAACTGTAAAAGCATTAACTAGAAATAAAATTCAGAGCTAGAGATACACAGGAAGCTCCTCAACAAATTCTTTTATCGAACCATCGAGGACATTGGTGAAAAATCTTTGGTAAGTCTTCCTACAATAAGCCATTTGAGAAGGAATCTTAGAGAAAATAAGCAAATAATCCAAAATTCTCTACCAGTACCGCAAAATACAGAGGGCGTTAGTATCCCTCTGGATTAAAGTACTTAGGAAATGATTTCTTTTGTATGATGCTGGGCAAATAAATCTAAGAATTTCAATCTTTTGGACTGGAAAAAAAAAGTTTTTCCTATCAAGAGAAATGGGACGAATGGTAATTTGATGGTACATTTAGTGTCACGCTAAAACTGATTTCTGGAGTGCAAACATGACTGCGTTTATAGGTGGTAGACCCGTACCGTCTTATATTGACTGCTGTTAGATATAACCGAAGCATGTTTTTACATATGCAGAAGTTGAAGGGTGGCATTTCCCTTTTAGCCAGAACATTTTATTAAGAAAAAAAATATAAGGAAGTTGGTCTTTTGTAGTTGTATATTAATGATGCAAGCTTTTCCTTGAAAATACGAATGATTACATCTTAAGGTTTCTCTCTGCTAGATAAAGTACACAAAGCTTTTGATGAACTAATAATTTTTGCCTGAAGAAGAAAATTATATAATTATTAATTTTGAGCATAATTACATGGAGAGATTAACTTGTGGATCCAGAAGACCACATGATTTGATGTAAATATTTGGAATATGCTTCAAGAGTGCAGGATGATCCACCATA
>NC_090744.1:74818109-74843109 GCF_036898095.1 Palaemon carinicauda | reverse complement strand
GTTCAATATAACTTCAATTCTGACATTCAAGAATCCTTGGATTCTATTAGCTGGGCAATTGACAATGGAAAACTTGACTATGCAAAAGAAGTAATTAAAGAAGCAGGAGAGAAAATTAAGGAGCGAAACAAGTATATTCGAATAGCTGATTCTTCGTCTGGAGGGTGGGAGACCGTAAACCAGTACGTTACAAATCCGGTTGCCAGTGATTCGGATGATGAAAGCAAGATTTACAAAGCGGAAAACAGAGCGCTCAAGAAACGTAAGAAGGACAAGGATACTCGCTCGGGAACCGGGAGGGATTCGAATGCTAAACCCGCTGCTACTGCTCCAAATCCGTTCTCGAGTTATGGTGCTTCCGTTCCTGCTGTTCCTTATGTTCCACGGCCGATTCTTCAACCTAGACTGCAGGTCGGAAATTTTCCCTTTCGAGTCGTTGGGTGCTATGTCTGCGGGGATTTCACCCACTTACAACGGGAATGCCCGCTCCTCAGGACAAGATCCGCCCCTAGTTCAGTCGGAGGACAATCAGAGAAAAAGCAGAGTACAGTCTGACGCTTCAAGTTTTGTTAAAGATGAGTATTGCTTACTTGACAATTATGAATTTGAAAGTCAAAGTGTTACTGATTCATGTATTAAAGGCAGATTAAGGTTAAATGTACAATTTTGGGAAAATATTGGTGCTTATGACAGTGTTTTAGATATTATAAAACACGGTTATAAAATTCCTTTTTACACTATGCCTTGTAGAAATGTTCATAAAAATAACAATTCTTCGCTTATGCATAAGGAGTTTGTCGATAGTGCAATTTCAGAATTGTTAAATCAAGGACTTATTGAACAATGCAATTTTGCTCCTTATATTGTTAATCCTCTAACAGTTTCTGTCCAGTCAAACAATAAAAAGAGACTTATTTTAGATTTAAGATGTGTCAATTTACATATACTTAGACAAAGCGTGAAGTATGAGGATATTAGAACGGCACTTGTATATCTCAAGTCTAATTCATTTATGTTCAGTTTTGATTTACATTCAGCTTATCATCATATTGAAATGTTTTACCCCCATACAGAATTTTTGGGATTTGCGTGGATAAGGAATGGAGAACAACAATTTTTTAAATTTTTGGTTCTCCCGTTTGGATTAAAATCAGCTCCGTATGTTTTTACAAAAGTTACTAGGCCTCTTATTAAGAAGTGGAGGGGAGAGGGAAAACGAGTCATTATGTATTTGGATGATGGTATCGGTATTGGTTGTGACGTACAAGAAACTAGGTCAATGGCGGAGAGTGTTCGGGAGGATTTACGGTTGAGTGGTTTTGTTATCAATGATCGTAAATCAGTGTGGTCACCAGTGCAGAACTTAGTTTGGTTAGGTTTTTGTATTGACACGATGAGGTTAGTTTTGAAAGTTCCAGAAAAAAGATTAAAGAAAGTTCGAGATACCGGTTTAGAAATCATTGGTGATTGTGTCAAATTTAGAAAAGTGTTTGTTCGGAAAGTTGCTAGTTTTGTTGGGCAAATAATTTCAATGTCTACTGTTATAGGGTCTGTTAGTCAGCTGATGACAAGGTGCTTGAGTGTTGACATTTTAAATTCAAGGTCATGGAATGATCATAATGTTTTATCAAATGACAGTTGTTGTCAAATTCAGTTTTGGTTAGACAACATATATGCTATTAATATTAGGCAGTTGAAGTGTCAACCATCGTGTGTTGAGTTTGTATTTTCGGATGCTAGTGGACATGCTTTTGGTGGTTATGTTGTAAATTCTAGGCATGGTATTTCTCATGGAATGTGGAGTTCGGAGGAGATGGGGAAAAGTTCAACTTGGAGAGAGTTGGTTGCAGTTCATAGAGTTTTGATTTCTTTAAATCATGAGGTGGAAGGAAAACGGGTCAAATGGTTCACTGATAATAAGAACATCGTCATTATAATTTCTAAGGGAAGTATGAAGGTTGATCTCCAAAATATTTCTTTGGATATTTACAGACATTGTTTAGTTAATAGTATTCATTTGGAGATGGAGTGGATTCCAAGGTGTCTTAATGAAAAGGCAGACTTTATAAGTCAACTTCGGGATTCTGATGATTGGGGTGTGTCCTTGCAAATTTTCAATTATATAAGTGAATTGTGGGGATCATTTGAGATAGATAAGTTTTATTGAAGGTACTGGAACATGAAATGTAGCGGTATTGATGCATTTACAGAGAGTTGGGCTAACATAAGAGGGTGGTTCTGTCCATCTATTTATTTGGTAGTTAGAGTTTTGGCAAAAATGTCAGAAGATAAAGTTTGCGGTGCTTTAGTGGTTCCGAAATGGGAATCGTCAAGTTTTTGGCCATTGTTGTGTCCAGATGGTACACAATTTGATCATTTTGTTAAGGGTGTTGTTTATTTACCATCACAGAAGGATTTTTATATGTGTGGGAAAAGTTATGATTCAATGTTTGGAAAGGTTGATCTGAATTTTTATATGCTATGTTTGAAAATTGACTTTAAATAAAAGCATGTGTTTATTAAAGTTTTTATTTTACAGGTATTTTTGCAGGCATATGAAAATGATGTAGCCATTCTTCCGGAATCTGTAAAAGAAAATATAGAGAGAATTCCAGAATTATTAGCAGAGGGGCGTGCAAGTTCTACGACTAAAGTGTACTATTGGAGCTATATGAAGTGGGTTACGTGGTTGGAGAAGAATGGCATTCATGATAAAAAGTCTACTATGAAGCCTTTGGTGATTTGTATGTATTTAGCAAGTTTAATTCAGGAAGGAGTTTCAGTGAGTGTGTTATCTTCAGCCTTGTATGGAATTCGCTGGGCATATTCCGTTATTGGAATTTCATCTCCGACAGATTCGGATTTAGTGAAGAATGTGTATGAGGCAGGGAAAAGGCGTTTGTCTGTACCGATAACGAAAAAAAAAGAGCCTATAAATGCAGAAATGTTAAAACAAATGTACTGTAAATTTTTTGAAAGTGGAAACATTTATAATCAAAGAACAATATGTGCATGTTTGGTTGCATATTCTGGTTTTTTGCGATGCAGTGAGTTATTGAACATCAGATGTTCAGATGTTTGTTTTGAACAAACGCATATGTCTATTTTTATTGAGAAAAGTAAGACTGATATTTATAGAGATGGTCAACATGTTGTAATTGCTAGGACACATACTGATGTATGTCCTGTCAGAAATCTGGAGAAGTATTTTATGTGGTGTGGGTTTTCTAATGAAAGTTCTGAATTTATTTTTCGGAATATTACTAAAACAAAGGCAGGTTATCAGATTAGAAAGGCTAATAAACCTTTGACTTATTCAAGAATGCGGGAACTGTTTATTGAAGCTTTTAAATCTATAGTTTCAGACATTTCAAAATACGGTTTGCATAGTCTAAGAGCGGGTGGTGCGACAGTTTGCGCTAATTCTGGCGTTTCAGATAGATTGTTTAAAAAACATGGGAGATGGCGATCAGAGTCCGCGAAGGATGGTTACATCAAAGATATGCTGGATTCAAGACTGTTGGTTTCGCTTAGATTAGGTTTATAAGCATATTGTTTCGTAATTGGACCTTTCTTTCATTCTGTAATGCAAGAACGCTAAATGCAAAAAATAAATATTACTTTGTTCTTTGGTTGTTTATTATTTCTTATTAAGTGGGATTACAAAAGAAATATAATTTATCTCGGTTGAACTGGGTGAATTAGAATAAAATTATTTTCTTTTGTGTAAACGCCAATGAGAGGTAAGGGGCGGGGCTTAAGGTTTTGTCGAGTAGTGGTGTTCGATATGTATTCATTCTGGCGTTCAAACTTTGCACGGGAAAGTTTGAATTTTTAGGGTATTATCATATACTGTGATAACTGGTATCAAGTTTAGCGGTAACATGTTTTTGAGCATACATGTATATGACAAGCTGCTTGTCTAATGAAAACTTCAGAAGTTTTCAGATGTGGTTGATTATGGAATGTGGAATTAAAATTGTGTGGGAGTGACTTCCTGAAATGCAAGAACGCTAAATGCAAAAAATAAATATTATTTTGTTCTTTGGTTGTTTATTATTTCTTATTAAGTGGGATTACAAAAGAACATATATATATATATATATATATATATATATATATATATATATATATATATATATATATATATATATATATATATATCTTATAAAAAGAGACACGCATGTCTGTTTAAAATAAAAACATATACTGCAAATATGAAGTTTTGTATTACTACCGGTTCAATTACCTAATAAAGAAAATCCTTGCATAACATGGTTATAGCTGGAAAAAATTTCCAGAATACTGCATTGTAATGAGCCTTGTGATGGAGAAGGCCTGACTATTAGAATTAACTGCATATCTTTTTCACTATGCACAGGGTAGTACTGTCCGTGGAGATCTGATTATAAAGGATTGTAAGAATTATGAAAAATCTAATGCAGCATACATAATAAACTAATTGAACGACAGTACAAGAAATTAATATCTAGTATATATCATAAGTTCTTCTCCAAAAAATTAAGACAAGAATATACAGCTGAAGACTGGAGCAGATAATAATACTCAAAACAAGATAAAATGGAAACATTGAAACACTTCTTCAAAATAGATTGTTCACCGAAAATCTTAAAACACTTTCTCAATAAGCCAATTTAATTCGCAATTGAAGAAGACACAGACGTAATATGTTCCTCAATAGAAAATTAGTTGTCGAGAATTACACCTAAAATTTCAAAAGAGTCATACAGAGTTAAAGAAACATTGTCAATATTGAGATCCGGATGTTAAGGACCAACTGTCCTTGACAATCACACTTTGGGTTTTGTTAAGGTTCAACTTCATGCCCCATAATAAGCCCCATGCACTAATTTTACTTAGATCTCTATTAGGGATTAAGCAACTCTGGAGCTACATACAGGAGACGGAATTTAGGGAAAATCAGTAATATCATCTGCATATGTAATAAGCTTGCTTTCTAGGTCAACCACATGTGTTTATAGTATGAAAATTAACGGGCCAAGAGCACTATCGTAAGGAACACCAGATATCATGTTCCTATACTTACTATGTGGCGAATCAACAACAACCCTTGGTGACCTGTTATTTGGAAATTCAATAATAATGCTAAAAAAAAGTCCCAACCACTCCCAACTGTTTAGATTGGAAAATAAGGGGCTCAGAATTAACGCATTCAAAGGAAGTACTAAAATCAAGGCCAATCATACAAACTTCCTGACCACAACCAACGAATTTCTGTACAGCATTAGAAATTGTAAAAAGGACGTCATATACTCTAAGGCCTTTACAAATGCCAAATTGAAAAAAATAGGGAACATATTAATGCTATCGGCAAACCCATTCAGACTTTTTGGCAAAAGACGTTAAAAAACTTAAGATAATTGGGAAGTTATGAAACTTGAGTGGTAATGAGTTGAAATTGAGGTGCTATAAACATATTTATATAATTAAGTATCATTACTGATTCTTCAAAACAAGTACTAAAAGTTCCTCTTCTTGCTAACTTGCGCATAATAACAGATAACTTTGGAGCTAAGAAATATGTAGTCTTTATAAAAAAACAAAACGGAACATACAATTCGGGTCTACACCTCCATAGACATCAAGGTTTATCAAGAGAGCTTTAATTTCATGAAATCGAAAAACTAAACTAGTTATTTAAGCTCCAGGAAAACTGCATGAGGATGATCAAGTTTCTCATTACTCTTATCACTGTCAAATACATCAGTCTAAACGGTTGCCTTTTTCCTTTGGACAGTTAGTGAAAGAGCCACCTGGTTTAAGTAATGGAGGAATTGTTGCGTCTACACCAAAGATTGCAGATTTAAAGGTATCCCAACACATATGCTCATGCATTGTACCAGAAAGGGTTTCTTTTAAGGTTAAATTGTATTCCTTTTCTGTTGAAGCATAAAGTCTCTGAGCAAAAGCTCGAAGCTGAGTATAGATATTCCAAGTCAAATCATATCTGTTACCCTTCTAAAGATGATAGGCCTCCTGCTTCTTCAAATAAGCAAGTCCACAATCTTCAAAGAACCAGGGTTTGTCTTTCACTTGGTGTATAACCACAAGAGAAGGGACATGCCTATATATTATGTTGACTACAATCTCATTTAAAGGAATAACCGGATCAACATTATCGTACAATTGTGAAAAATTCATGGCTAAAAGATCAAACAAGATTAAATTTATAATCTCCTTGAGATCTTATATAAATTTTACACAAGTATGATACATCAGGGACGTGCTACTTAGTCTTTGCAACTAATAAAATATAGGCATGATCAGATATCACAGCTGGATAAACAACCTTACTTTTAATAACACCAGGGGAGTCGTATGTATACGAGGTCTAAGCAGTTACCAAACTTGGTAGTACCTTTACTTATGATTTGCTCACAGTTTGATTCAGAGGCAAAGTTCAAAGATCTTAAGCTATGGCGATCAGTAGCAGAAACAGATATTAACCACTCCCTATGGCTTACAGAAGGCTAAAATCACTTGCTAAAATGCCATATGTAATCACTTCCCAGTTTGTACAATATTTACGGTCCAAAATACTGTACCCAATGGCTACAAGACCACAGCCAGTTACTATATAGCCACTATAATATTCAAAACCCATTGAAATAACTAATAAAAACAAGATGTGCCTTTTTAACACAGTATTGTATCTTAGCTAGGATGGTAAAAAGACAGTTGAAGAGAGAATCATCTATGTCTAAAATCTGGTAAAATGAAGAACCATCATCACACTCTATGTAAAAGAAAATCATTTAATGTAACAAGGTTTCGCGGTCAGTCACTTTCGCCCCATAGTGAAGTCGATTCGCCGTCATAATTGCACCCACACTTGGTGGAGTCTGTTCGCCGTCAACATAGGAGTCGTTTAGCCGTCAATATAGTTGTTTCGCAATTGTCAGCAAAATTTTTTTTATTGTTTGTAAAGTCATCGTTAATAAAAGTAAGATTAATATCTCATTTTATTCTTTTCTATGTACATAACTTATATTATTTCAGTCGAAGATAATAAATTTGAAATACACATTTATTGTTTGTAGTCATCGTTAATATAATTAAGATTAATATCACATTTTATTCTATTCTATGTACAATAATTTACATTATTTCCGGAGAAGATAATGAATTTAAAATACACATTAGAGAATACATGGCACAACTAAAATAAATATATACAAATCTTATTTTATAATAAATTTGAAAAAATACACAAGACAAGAATACATATATATATATATATATATATATATATATATATATATATATATATATATATATATATATATATATACATATATAATTGAGTTGTTTGTTTATATTTTTTTAGCTAGTGTGTGTGTGTGTGTCTGTTTTTCAGTGAGGGAAAGGTAATTAGTGCAGTGGTTGTTTATGTTGAGCAAGACCGATGGAATAATTGAGTTGTTTGTTTATTTTTATAGCTAGTTTAGGACAGTGGGGAATGCCTGGAACGAATGAATTTTCTGATTGACTGTGGCAGGAAACACTTATTTGAGTGCTGAATATTATTATCTTATACTTTTTCATTTTAAAAGTAAGTAAAAAGTACAATTTTTTTTGTTTAAAGTAAGTACAATTTTGTATATTTGCTCGGAGTGATTCTGAATGATTCTGATTATCTTCTACGGAAATGATGTAAATTATTGTACATAGAATAGAATAAAATGTGATATTAATCTTTTTTTTTATTAACGATGACTTCACAAACAATAAAAAAAAATTCTGCTTCCAATTGCGAAACAACAA
The DNA here is from genome assembly GCF_036898095.1 of Palaemon carinicauda. Taxonomy (NCBI): domain Eukaryota; kingdom Metazoa; phylum Arthropoda; class Malacostraca; order Decapoda; family Palaemonidae; genus Palaemon; species Palaemon carinicauda. Next base: position 74,835,303 of record NC_090744.1, on the reverse strand, counting down.
TATTGACGGCGAAACGACTCCTATGTTGACGGCGAACAGACTCCACCAGGTGTGGGTACAATTATGACGGCGAATTGACTTCACCCGGGAGCTAAAGTGACTGACCGCGAAACCGACTGACGGCGAAACGACCATACCCCAACTCTATTATCATTCTCTTGGTAAACTAAATATTTTTATGTCAGTGGTAACACTATTGATAAGAAGTTTTGATTATAAAAATGTACTTGTCACCCATATGTTAAAACTTTTGGGCCTATAAATACCTGTGTTGTCACTGAATAAAATTGGTTGTCAGAGAGCAATCTTTGTATTCATTCTTCCTGTAATCCCATCACAATGGAGACCTTCAGAGTGTCTGGAATACCCAGCCTGTCTCCTGGCTCACCTTTTTGGTTTTCATATTCTTTGAAGATGATGACCATTGTCCGTGACTCATTAATCTATGTCGCTGCAGTATGGCTCCAACCCTTAGTCAGCACAGATACATTTGGTTTCTTTTCTGTGGGCTGAGGTTCCCTTTCGAATGAAGGATGTGACATGCCCAAATAGCAAAGCGGACTATGTCCTCACTATGATCCCCAACAACACCTTCCTAGAGATATGCTAAGGACTTTATGAGTTGAAAGATTATGATACCCTCAGATCTTTTTCCTGGAGCAGTACTTACTGTCGCCAGCTGCCAGTTTAGCTAGGATGTTCCAGCTCTTGACAGCTACTTGGAGGTCATCATTTCCTAAGAAAAATAATTGGTATTTATCACCTTCATCCTGCCACAGGTGGTTCTCCTCTTGAAGCAAACCTATTTCATGCTATTTGGCCAAAACACCTGCCTGAACTGGTGCAAGTTGACATTTCTGATATTGACTCCTTGCCATGAAGGACTTGATAGCCTCAGTCTACTCCCTTATTGACAACCGTTTCCTCACTGTCAATAACTTCTTCAATAACTCCACTCTAAATGAAGGTGATAACCATACAACGTCAACTGAAATGAAGGGTAACTCTGTCGGGCATCGACGCCTACCTTATGACATGCCTGGGCAGGGATGAAGCTGCTTACCCCCCTCTTTTGATGCTCACTCTCATTTCCTAACTAAAGCCCTCAAAATCCACTGGGGGTATATCCCTCACCCTCAGCTGCACTACTACTACTCCATATTTGGAGATGCTGCTGATAAATGGGTTACTGAATATTATGAAAAAAAATAAAAATGTAAGTACGCTATATCCTGAGGTGGTGTGACCTCCAATAACTAAAGCACTCTTTTTTTCAAGGTTCAGGATCCAGCGTGCATAATACGTTAGATGCTGGTGCCTGTTGTTTACTTCTATCAAGGGTGTAACCACATCATTCCAAAACTCATGATGTCTGCCTAGTGGATCCAACATTTCCGTTTGGGAGTGACCTGTACCAGTGATATTTCAATGTCGATGATGTTACACTGCATATCATCAATGCAGATTCCCTAGCTCATTTTCATATCGATGCTACGTCAAAGTCAGCTTTTACTTATCCACATGTTTATCATGCCTTGCTCCATCTATTCTGACTTTTCACATCCATGTGTCCACTAATGCAAATGATCACTTCCTCAGAATAAATCCTGATGCCTTTCACTTGAAACTTCGACACACACCACTTGATCCTGCCAACCAGTTATTTATCCCCATATCAAGACGACAGTTCCCCCAATATTACAAGATTCAGATGTTTGGTATTAGACCATTTGGAGGTTACTAAGCACACATTTGCTGAAATGGTAGAAATGGGCTTTCGACAAAAGGCCTCAAGCCCATGGTTGTTACCACTGCATATATATCATTATGTAGGATGGATCCAAACTGTGTTGAAGTAATTACAGGCACCTTAGTATGCAGACAGAACCCTACTATTACCACCTCCCCACCATCACCGACCTAACCATCGACCTCTACACTGCTAGATATTATTGGTTCTTGACTTTGTGAAGAGGTATTATCAGGAACCTCAGAACCTAGAACACATCTGCAAGATTGCCATTTTCACTCCCTTCAGCACACCAACTTTCAATTACTCCTACTTTGTAATCAGTTAAGGCAAGTGTACCTTTTGTTCTGAAGATATAGCATTCTTTGGTCATTACATCAAGTTTGATGGCATTCACCTCCTCCATGTGAAGGTATCAGCTGTAGTGAAGTTCCCAACACCCTCGTCTGTCAAAGCACTCAAGGAGTTCTTTAGTATGGTGGACTGCTATCACCAGTTCTAATCAACCATCACCACCACTTCTGGGTACATCTCTAGTAGGTTAGCCTCGGCACCAGCCACCCATTGAGATAATGGGTCCTTGGACAGTCCAAATATTACTACATTTGATCCATCACTCAGGTTACGACTCTTTTTTCCTTTGCATACACATACACCAAGTAGTCTGGCCTATTCTTTTCAGATTCTCCTCTGTAATCATACACCTGATAACGCTAAGATTACAAAACATTTCTTCTATGGGCAAGAGGCTAACTTCCACACTGTAATTGCTCAGTGGATACTTCCCTCTTGGTAAGGGTAGAAGAGACTATTCAGATATGGTAAGCAGCTCTTCCAGGAGAAATACACTACAAAATTAAACTATTGATCCCTAATCTGAGGTAGTACTATAGCCACTGTACCATAGTCTTCTACATTCTTGAGGTAGAGTTCCCTTGCTTAAGGGTACACTTTGGCACATAAGTCTATGTTATTTTTCTTCTTCTTTTTATAATTTATATATAAAAGACATGCTTTATCGTTGTTACTGTTGTTAAATATTTTATTTTAAGAGTTCATTACATCTCTTGTAGTTAATTGATTTTTCTTGATTCCTTTTTTCAATGACGTATTTCCCCTTACTGTACCTGTTATGATCTGAAAATCATTAAAGGTTCTTTAATAATTAAAATAAATGTTTCTAAAAACAACCATTGAAATATGAGAAATGAATATAAAAAGAAACTAACGAAACAATACAACACGTTTATTCACAAACTTATATAAAGACAATCAATGTTACTAATTCGTTTAATTTAAGTGACAAATCAAATCAGTCAAAATATCTTTATGTACGATACTGGTACAGAAATTTCAGGCTTGATAACGTTGCAAAAGGGTGGCTGAAGTTCAGATGAAACAAGCCTGATGACCGGATTCGAAAACGTTACAGAAAGGGTGGCATCAAGATTGGATATCAGAAGTCATCTCCAAGAATTCGATAATAGTGTTGAAATATAGTAGGCTGCAGGCAGGGTGGGCTACTTCTCGTCACAAGCAGGAACGGCTGGCTGCTTCAATTTGGCTCTTCTTCTCAACCATAACCGGATTTTGGAGATAGACTGAAGGGAAAGTTGGAAACGAACTCTGTCAGGTTTTTGGTCTTCTCTGCTTCTTATCTCGTCAGGACTTACCTCTCATCTGCTTCAGACATAGTTTCTCTCTTATCTTATGTCCTGTTCTATCTCTCTTGGAGAATCTCTTCTTGAAGTTTATATACCCATTTATGGGCGGAGTTAACTACAGTGGGTAGTGGTCCTTTCCATAGAAGGCTTTTTTTAGCAATTTTGCATCTCTATTACCTTCCTCAAAAGCACACACTTCGATTACACCATGGAAGCTTTTAGAAGAAATTTCTGATGCAATCTGGACCAGGTGTTATGTCGTAACAAAAGGGCAGCACGTGTTCACCCATGATGACATATTTCATAAACCTCAGGCTTGGCTTCTCAAAATATGCTGACGCCACTGATTAAGACTATGACATCTTGGTCAAAACAGGACAGTCCCCTTATCGCGGTAGGTGCTCTCGTGGAGGCTCAGTTTTCTTTCAAAATGCTGATGACAGTGAAGTGATGAGAGGTTTGGCCAAACAATACGGTAGTCTAATGTCGTCTCGCTGCTCACACTTTGCAGATAGATATTTTTGTCTTTTATAATATATCCTTTTAAAAGTATTGTATCTACCCATTACAGTAGCCCTTCGGCTTATAGCATCCTGCTCTTCCTATTAGGGTTGTAGCTTACTTAATAATAATAATAATAATAATAATAATAATAATAATAATAATAATAATAATAATAATAATAATAATAATAATAATGAAGGCCAGCCAGAAAACTTGAGATGCGGCTCAATTCAGGAGGCTGCCTTCTTCTATGCAAAGAAAGTTCTATCACCTGCTACTGTTCTCACCTTTCTCATGCCAACCACACCAATCTGAATCTTCACTGATGACAAAGAATTAACTATTTTAGCAGTTCTTGAAAAATGTTGAATGGATCATCCTGCCCATTGCCCTGCTTCTGTAGAAAGCCTTTTAAGGCATAATCAAGCTACTCTACAGCCAATTGTGAACTAATGACAATGTATTGAGCTGTCCATCTTTCCCGTCTCTTTCGAGAGTGCATATCTGTTATCATGCACACAGATCACATGCTCCTTAACCTCACCTCCACCCAACAGTTTGGCACATGGTCCACCCATCAACGTTGACCTCTACTTTCTATTTCTCAATGTAACTGCACCATTTAACCCATCCCTGATAAACTTAATTCCATTGCTAAACCCCTTTTAAGAAACTTGTTGATCCCCGTACACCTGGGGATGGATCACAAGGCCAACAAAAGCCTAACAGATGGACCCTGAGTACCTAACCTGCAAAGCATCCTGCTTGTCTCTGAGTTAGATAGATGTCACCTTCGATAACTCCTTCGTATCCCTTCTCTGTGACGTTAGTACCAGTAAGTCACTTGCCTACACGCCCTGACAGTTGACTCAATTTATTCCTGACCTCGCACACCCCTCACACATATCAACTGCATAGCTACTGAAGTCGAAGATCTTCTAGCATGGCATTAATAAAGATGCAAAGGATTGTACTCTTGTCTGTTCTTTATGTCAAATTTCAACAATACATCCACACCACGATTCGGGTGTGGGCACTTTTCATCAACCTTAAGTTCTCTCCATATAATATGCTACCTACGTTTTTCATGTACTGCTGCCTTACTTAGTAGATAGCTAACATGATTCCATATCACAGAGCATATTACTCCGAAAAATGGTGCCACTTTCACCTCTTAATTTTGGACATCATTAGAGATTCATCTAATATCACCCTACTTCAACTTACTGCTTTCATCCTTGCAGCTAATTGAATGATGGAATGTTTCCAGTGTATTATCAGAGCAGCTCTGATGTCCACTGCAATGACTCCAGTTGGTTTTCACAACTTTTTAGAATCCTTCTTGAAATGATGACCACTCCCAAGGATATAAGGGATTTATCAATCGTTGAAATGATATATGGAAACCTACCAAACTTTTTAAGGATCTACAACATCTACGTCACTTTGTGGGAAATTTTACACCCTTTTCTTAGATTTATACGCACGGAGCAAACCCCTACAGAATAGGAAACATATACACTGCTGCCCATGTATTTGCTTGCACCAATGCTTGTAAGCCACCTACTTATGCTCTCATATTTGAGCCCATTTTGTGTCATCCGTCATACTACAGAAGCTTCCCTCCTCAATATTTTTGGTAAGTATGATTGGATCAACCATTGACTGATTACAATATGTGTATCTCAGGATTGGCAACCCGCCAACAGTTAGGTTCTCTAGGGAAGTGGTCTTCTTTCAAATACATTTCTTCTTCATTGGGGAGCCATGCAATGCATAAGCAGCACACAACAAGATACAAATAAAGAAATAGGCCTATCTCTATCTTTGTTTTCTTTAACAGCTCAACTGTCATTGGACTCATTGTAAAAAGTCCTTGAATATAAATAGCTAATCTAAAACCCCATTAGCATTATGCTGTTATGTTCACTATTTCTTTATTTCAAGGTCAATTTTATTTAAAAAAAAAAAAAAAAAAAAAAAAAAACATTAAATGTTAACATACAATTTTTAACCTTATGGGAGTGCTTAAGGGGCTATGAATACGTATGTTGACTCTAAATAAAGTAAGCTGTTTTGGACTTGTCTTACTATCAATTCTTCCTCTAGTCTCGTCTCAAGTAATCCTGTAGTGTATCAGTGCTTCAATATGGCCATAATTTATATCTGATTCTCCTAAAGGCCACTCATACTAATTCAGAGTTGCAAGAAAGGCTGTAACTAGCATGCCTAACACACACACACACACACACATATATATATATATATATATATATATATATATATATATATATATATATATATATATATATATATATATATATATATATATATATATATATTATCAGATTATAGACTTATTTTTAATTTTGAGGTTAATTGTATATTCCTATAACAGGGAATAAAAAAAGCTTTTATTTCATTTGGCAGAGTAATAATCGTTAAGACACACAAAATAAAAAAATCCTTAAATTGATTACTTTGCAAAAAAATGTCAAGGCATTATGTCTATTGACATATCTATTGATTCAATAACTAGAAAGCCTGAATATTTAAAAAATTATCCTTAAAAAGGATATTTCAAGTCATTACATTATTTGCCAAAGAATAAATTACTAAGGATTTTTTTAATATTTTACCTTTTTGCCAGGCAAAATAGACCTCAATTTCCATGTTACTAATTCTGTTATATGGTTATGAGTGACATTCTAGTGCATTCTGTAACTGCATAGCAAATTGCAACTAGGTATAATAAAAAATACAGCCTTGGCATGACTTTTTTTTTTTTTTTTGTTAATACGACATTGCAAGCTTAAATACAAACCAGTTGAGACTAACAATGGCATAAAAATCTAATATTATGAAACATGCAATGGCAGGCTGAAACATATTTTTCTAATATTGATGAAGGAGAGGGCAGGAGTAAGAGAGAATAAGTGCAATCACATTCCAAAGTATTAAATAAATGTTCATTACATGGGTCCCACCTTAAAACAGTCAAATATGTAAAGTTGAGTACCCTGTCCCGGAGATGGGAATTGTTGGTTGGTCATCTTGCCGGAGATATGCAGGTTTTACCAATCAAATGGAGACCCAGTCTTCATTGCCATAAATGTTAATTATGATGGCCTTTGGCTTGCAATGGGTAACAATGAAAGGGCCTGTACAAGGGGGTGTCAGCGGTGGCTTTGAAGTGTTGATGCACACTAAGACATGTGTTTTGGTGTTTAAATATTTCTGTATGTTTTGCTTTGCTTGGGGCTTCTAAGTTTAGTGGAAAGGAGTAAATTTCCGGACAATGTGATGTAAGTGCTGACCATTGTCGGAAAAAATTTACCAACAATGACCTACGGGGTCGCCAAATACAATTTCAGCTGTTGGGATATCCCAAGCATCCTTATGAGTAATCCTAAAGCCAAGGAGGACCTAGGAAAGATGAGGAAAACAGTTGAAGTCATATCAGCATAACATCAAAGCTGCTTCAAAGTAGTGAGGAAAGCGTTCAGTCATTTTCCTGGCTGCAGGATTATAAATGATGGTCTGATATAGGGTAACGCCAAGGATATTAACTAATGATGTCCACAAATGAGAGGTGAAAGTGAAACCCCTGTTATATGTAATAATCTCAGAGATAATAAATCTCACAGTGTACTCAGAGAGTAAGGCAGATGTACATGATGTGGATGTTGCAGTTTGCCTGGGGAGGGTTTCAGGCCCATAACAGTAAACACCTAAGTAACATCGTCCTTGTGATGTGGGTAGGAGGTTTACTAGGCAAAGTGAACGTGTGCAAAATAATGCTGAGTTTAAGGAAAGGTAGGGGCTACTGAATCCATGCGTCGATGTACTTTTGAAGTTTGGCATGAAGTACTGGTGCAGACCCATTGTTTAGCATCCATATTAATGCCATACCAAATCAACTTAATCTTCAGTAGCTGTGGAATAGATTTATGTGAGGTACTTGAGAGTCCAGATATTAAATCAAACTCATGTGGGTATAAGGGAGCAGGTATCCATGTATTGACTTCGCAGAAATGTGTGGTGGAGTTGTTGATGGCAATGTCTTACCAATGGAGTGATGTACAGGATGTCCTACAGTCTAGGTAATCTGGATCTTTTCTGTCAGGCTTCTGTCAAGGCATTGTAGTTCAATCCCAGGTGAATGGTAGAAAATTTGCTTTTTGATAAGGCATTGACAATGGTATTTATTTTCCCAGGAAGGTGTTGAATCGTGCAGTTATATTTAGCCAAGGCTAGGAGATGTTGGTGTTGACGAGCAGACCAGGCCTCGAACTGTTGAATGAAAGCATGTACCAGGGGCATATGGTCTGTGCGAATGATGAATGGCGTACCCTTTAACAAGTGGAGGAAATGGCAGACAGCAAAATGCACAGCCAGAAATTCGCAGTCAAAGATATAGCAGCTGAATTACGCCTTGGACAGTTTTAGACGAAAAAAATGCCAATTGCTAGAGCAAACCATTGTCCACCTGCTTCAGTTCTGTTCCAATAACAAAGTCACTCACATCAGTAGAGAGAATGTGAGGGGCATGTGGCGTGGAAAAAGTGAGAGCAAGAGCATTTGATACAGCATTCCTTGTGTTACTCTTGAGGGAAGCGGAGAGAGAAGCAAGATTGACAACAATGGCTTGCAAGACCAGGTGATGATATTATATTATGCCCAAAAAATTTTGCAGTACTGTGACAATCAAGTGTGGGGAAGTTCTGAATAGCTGATATCTTCTCAGGGAGGGGCTGGATGCCTTCAGTAGTGATGTGATGCCCTAAGAATAATATTTTGCTGGCGACAAAGGTACACTTGTCGTACTGAACTATATGGCTGTTCTGTTTTAGGCGGTCGATAATAATGAGTAAATGATAGAAGCGTTACTCTATGGAAGGAGAAAAAACAAAAATGTGTTCCACATAACATAAGCATTACCTCAGCATTATGAAGAGCAGAACAGGAGTAATTGAATTTATACGTGCCAAAGAGGTTGGTGATTTCAATTTTGGAGATTTCTTCCGGGTTCACGAGGTCAAGAGTGGAGAACACCCTTGCATAATTCAAGTAGGAGGTGATATTGGCAATGATGGGAGAGGTTTAGTGATCCTGTTCTGTCCGCATGTTCAGATGCCCATAATCCCAGGAGGGCAGAGGGAGTTATCCTTTTTCAGACGATGTTTAAAGGTGATAACCATGGGCTTGAAGCCTTTTAACAAAACCCTATTTCTTCCATATTGGTGACCGTTCGTTTAGCAGATATCAAATGATTAGGGGCCAGACGCATAGATCTGACAGATACCCACGGACTCGGCCTCTCGATATAGTGATTAATAGTCATGCTTGTCAGGAGCCATGGGTATTTTACTAAGTAATGATCGGAAGACTTCCTGGAATGATATGAAGGGGTGGGCGTAGGCATTCCTGGGTGTGCTGATGTGAAGTGTGACGACGGAGTTGCTGGGTTGAAGATGTGTCGACAAGTATGGGTGTGCGCTGACTAAACGTAGCGGTGTCACATCAACCACGAGGGGGAAATAGGCAATGTTACAATGGTAATGAGTATCTTGCAACGTATTTGGCGTTCCTCAGCGATATTGTATCTCTTACCCGCGGGTGGGAATCTTAGATGTATTGGCAGCTATCAAGCAGACATGAACAGGCTTACAATGACTAAGTTATGTCTGATAACAGTAGAAGGGAACAGGAAAAACCATTGCCTACCATAAATTGCAGAACCTGCTCATATAACAGGAAACTTTCAGTGACAGGGTAAGCCACAACCACCATCGGTGGCCTCCTTAAAAGATTTTGGCTACTGACAACCGCGCATTAATTTCTTCACAGGAGCCCTCAATCTGCAATGTTAGTTGCATAGCTACCAACAATAGGCTTCCTCAAGTGGTTGTAAAGGTCGTTGGTTGTGGTATGAGCGAGGAGCAACATATGTGGGCGGTGAGAGAATTCTCACCACTCAGGCATATCACTGGTTGGGCATCTGTCCTACCACATTCACATCAGCTTTCGTTGGTGTTGAATGGTTGTCCCCATTGTCATTAGTTGAGGCATTGATGGAGGTCTTGAAGGTTGGGAAAGAGCTGTTCATAAGTGCATCATCTTAGGTAAAGAGGTCTTTAATGAGCCAGGCCTTAACATCGGGGATGATGAAGCATAAAGGTTCAGGTAGGTGTTGTACCCAAAGGGCAATAAGTAAGTTCACTTCCATAGTGGAGCTATGTGTGAAAGGTTACACACAAGTGATACTGCTTATTTCCCGGAGGGCTAGTGAAGCCTTGTGCTCCCTTAATGCCTGTTGGGGGAGCTGAAAAAAAAAGCCCGGCTATACAGGGAACTAGCAATGAGAAGTACTGTTCCAGTAGGTATGTTTTCAGGGTGACATACTCTATTGAGGAGTCTCATTGGTCACAAAGGCAATCAGAAATTTCTGCGGGTGTTCTTTTGGATCACTGTGACGACAAAGTCTTCTTTTCTACCTGAGTGCCACTCCCTTGAGGTGAAACTGAATTTTGGTACGCTGGAACTTGGCATACACTTCTCTTCTGACATAAGGTGGATGTTTCATTGATGGGGCGTGGATAAAAGAGTCAGATTCGGTTGGAGTCAATGTCAAAGTTAAAGTGTAGGGCGTAGCAATGAGCAAGAAGGGGGTGGCCTGTTGGTCTCTCAGGGGTCACCAGTATGGCATGCTGTGACTAGGTCTTGATAGAAAGTTTCGCTGAACATGACTGGTTTATTAAAGTAACATCGCCAGGATGTATATAGTATGGTCGACGTTAACAATTGCATAAAATCTTTAATAACCTTTATTAAACATGCCATCGCTATCCTTTTTTTTTGGAGAGAGAGAGAGAGAGAGAGAGAGAGAGAGAGAGAGAGAGAGAGAGAGAGAGAGAGAGAGAGAGAGAGATCATTATAATGTATGAGCGCGTATGAAATACATGAACATTACAACGTTCAAGCGATTATATCCTTGTCTCATTTATGATGGAGTGGTAAAAAAACATACTTAGGGCTTGTTAATAAAGAAATGGTATTTAACATTGCTCTATTTTTCATGGTATGACTAATTTGCTCTATTATTAATTAGTAAACTGATGAGTTGTAACAAAGTGTGGATTGGCTTATTAGATCAAAATTATAAAATAATCAGAGGATTCTAAGTCACTACGTGCACATTCACACACACACACACACACGCACACACACACACATATATATATATATATATATATATATATATATATATATATATATATATATATATATATATATATATATATATATGTATATGATAAATTTTTGCACATTTAAACGTGTTTTTTTCATATTTCAAACAAGCCATATATATTATTACATTAAAGTCTGAATTCTCTTAACGACCTCGGGATCAGAGCCCCAGGCGGAATCACCCAAAGACTAAAATATCAGACTGGCAGGGATTTGAACCATGATCCAGGATATCTGTATGCCAGTGACCATACCACTCAGCCACGAAGAAAGATAAAAAGTCTATGACAATTCTTCTGTACATATACCTGTCAAATTCAGGTTTTCTGTATTTAGAATTAAAATCAAAACATCTTCACCATCGTAGCTAATTGGTAGGTTTGGGACTTGGCATTCGATTAATGATAGATTTTTGCACATTTAAACGTGTTTTTTTTCATATTTCAAATAAGGCATATATATTAATACATTAAAGTCTGGATTCTTTTAACGACCTCGGGATCAGAGCCCTAGGCGCAATCACCTGAAGACTATAATATCAGACCAGCCGGGATATGTAGAGAAGAATTGTCATTGACTTTTTATCTTTCTTCATGGCTGAGTGGTATGGTAACTGGCATACAGATATCCTGGACCAGGGTTCAAATCCCGGCCGGTCTGATATTATAGTCTTTGGTTGATTGCGCCTGGGGCTCTGATCCCGAGGTCGTTAAGACTTTAATGTATTAATATATATGGCTTATTTGAAATAAGAAAAAAAAACGTTTAAATGTGCAAAAATTTATCATTAATCGAATGCCAAGTCCCAAACCTACCAATTAGCTACGATGGTGAAGATGGGTTGATTTCAATTCTAAGTACAGAAAACCTGAATTTGACAGGTATATGTACAGAAGAATTGTCATTGACTTTTTATCTTTCATCGTGGCTGAGTGGTATGGTCACTGGCATACAGATTTCCTGGACCATGGTTCAAATCCCGGCCGGTCTGATATTATAGTCTTTGGGTGATTGCGCCTGGGGCTCTGATCCCGAGGTCGTTAAGAGACTCCAGACTTTAATGTATTAATATATATGGCTTATTTGAAATATGAAAAAAAACACAATTAAACGTGCAAAAATTTATCATTAATCGAATGCCAAGTCCCAAACCTACCAATTAGCTACGATGGTGAAGATGGGTTGATTTCAATTCTAAGTACAGAAAACCTGAATTTGACAGGTATATGTACAGAAGAATTGTCATTGACTTTTTATCTTTCTTTGTGGCTGAGTGGTAAAGTCACTGGCATACAGATATCCTGGACCAGGGTTCAAATCCTGGCCGGTCTGATAATATAGTCTTTGGGTGATTGCGCCTGGGGCTCTGATCCTGAGGTCGTTAAGAGACTCCAGACTTTAATGTATTAATATATATGGCTTATTTGAAATATGAAAAAAACACATTTAAACGTGCAAAAATTAATCATCAATCGAATGCCAAGTCCCAAACCTACCAATTAGCTACGATGGTGAAGATGGGTTGATTTCAATTCTAAGTACAGAAAACCTGAATTTGACAGGTATATGTACAGAAGAATTGTCATTGACTTTTTATCTTTCTTTGTGGCTGAGTGGTATAGTCACTGTCATACAGATATCCTGGACCAGGGTTCAAATCCTGGCCGGTCTGATGATATAGTCTTTCGGTGATTCCGCCTGAGGCTCTGATCCCGAGGTCGTTAAGAGAATCCAGACTTTAATGTATTAATATATATGGCTTATTTGAAATATGAAAAAAACACATTTAAATGTGCAAAAATATATCATTAATCGAATGCCAAGTCCCAAACCTACCAATTAGCTACGATAGTGAAGATGGGTTGATTTCAATTCTAAGTACAGAAAACCTTAATTTGACAGGTATATGTACAGAAGAATTATCATTGACTTTTTATCTTTCTTCGTGGCTGAGTGGTATGATCACTGGCAAAAGATATCGAGGACCAGGGTTCAAATCCCGGCTAGTCTGATATAGTCTTTGGGTGATTCCACCTGGGGCTCTGATCCCGAGGTTGTTATGAGAATCTAGACTTTAATGTATTAATATATATGGCTTATTTGAAATATGAAAAAAAAAACATGTTTAAATGTGCAAAAATTTATCATTAATCGAATGCCAAGTCCCAAACCTACCAATTAGCTACGATGGTCAAGATGAGTTGATTTCAATTCTAAGTACAGGAAACCTGAATTTGAAAGGTATATATACAGAAGAATTGGCATTGACTTTTTATCTTTCTTCATGGCTGAGTGGTATGGTTATTGACATACAGATATCCTGGACCAGGGTTCAATTCCTGGCCGGTCTGATATTATAGTCATATATATATATATATATATATATATATATATATATATATATATATATATATATATATATATATATATATATATATATATATATATTTATAAACTGTATCTACTGTATAAACATACATATAAAAGTATATTTATATATATATATATATATATATATATATATATATATATATATATATATATATATATATATATATATGTATGTATATATATATATATATATATATATATATATATATATATATATATATAGAATTATATATGTACATATATATATATATATATATATATATATATATATATATATATATATATATATATACGTATATATATATAGTTGTAGTTGTCATGGGTGACTTAAATGCTAGAGTGGGCGCTGGAGAGGTAGAAGGTGTCATTGGGAAGTATGGCGTACCAGGTGAAAATGAGAGTGGTGAGAGACTGGTAGATATGTGTGTTGAACAAGAGATGGTAATAAGTGCTAGCTCTTTTAAAAAGAAAGATAAAAATAAGTATACATGGGTAAGAGTTGCAAATGGAAGAGTAGTAGAAAGGGCATTAATGGATTATGTGTTGATAACTAAAAGAATGTTTGGAAGATTGAAAGACATGCACGTGTTTAGGGGTATGGCTAACGGTATGTCTGATCATTTTTTGGTGGAAGGAAAATTAGTTGTAGCAAAAGAGTGGGGGAATAGAGTAGGTGGATGTAAAAGGGAGCTAGTGAGGGTTGAAGAGCTAATAAAACCGGGGGTAAAAAGTAAATATCAGGAAAGGTTGAAAATGGCATATGACGAGGTGAGAGTAAGAGAAACTGGTAATTTAGAGGAGGAGTGGAAGTTAGCAAAAGAAAATTTTGTTGGGATTGCAAGTGATGTATGTGGCAAGAAGGTTGTTGGAGGCAGCATGAGGAAGGGCAGTGAATGGTGGAATGAAGGAGTGAAGGTAAAAGTGGAAGAGAAAAAGAGGGCTTTTGAAGAATGGCTGCAGAGTAATAGTATAGAGAGGTATGAAAAATATAGAGAGAAAAAGGTGGAAGTAAAGCGCAAGGTACGTGAGGCAAAGAGGGCAGCTGACCTGAGGTGGGGTCAGGGACTGGGTCAGTCATATGAAGAGAATAAGAAGAAGTTTTGGAAAGAAGTGAAGAGAGTAAGGAAGGCTGGCGCAAGAATTGAAGAGACGGGGAAAGATGGAAATGGAAGGTTGTAAAAAGGAGAGGAGGCAAGGAAAAGGTGGGCGGAATATTTTGAAAGTTTGCTGAATGTTGAGGATAATAGGGAGGCAGATATAATTGCTGTTCCAGGTGTTGAGGTGCCAGTGATGGGAGATGAGAATGAGGGAGAGATTACAATAGAGGAAGTTAGGAGAGCACTAGATGAAACGAGAGTAGGAAAAGCATCTGGTATGGATATTGTGAGAGCTGAGATGTTTAAGGAAGGGGGTGTGACTGTACTTGAATGGTTGGTGAGATTGTTTAATATGTGTTTTGTGTTGTCAATGGTACCAGTAGATTGGGTTTGTGCGTGTATTGTACCACTATATAAGGGTAAGGGAGATGTGCATGAGTGTTGTAATTCAAGAGGTATTAGTTTGTTGAGTGTAGTTGGAAAAGTGTATGGTAGAGTAATGATTAATAGGATTAAGGATAAAACAGAGAATGCAATCTTGGAAGTACAGGATGGTTTTAGAAGAGGTAGGGGTTGTATGAATCAGATTCTTACAGTTAGGCAGATATGCGAGAAATATTTAGCAAAAGGTAAGGAGGTGTATGTTGCGTTTATGGATCTGGAGAAAGCATATGATAGAGTTGATAGGGAAGCAATGTGGAATGTGATGAGGTTATATGGAGTTGGTGGAAGGTTGTTGCAAGCAGTGAAAAGTTTCTACAAAGGTAGTAAAGCATGTGTTAAAATAGGAAATGAAGTGAGCGATTGGTTTCCGGTGAGAGTGGGGCTGAGACAGGGATGTGTGATGTCGCCGTGGTTGTTTAACTTGTATGTTGATGGGGTGGTGAGAGAGGTGAATGCTCGAGTGCTTGGACGAGGATTAAAACTGGTAGACAAAAATTATCATGAATGGGAGGTAAATCAGTTGTTGTTTGCGGATGATACTGTACTGGTAGCAGACACAGAAGAGAAGCTTGACTGACTAGTGACAGAATTTGGAAGGGTGTGTGAGAGAAGGAAGTTGAGAGTTAATGTGGGTAAGAGTAAGGTTATGAGATGTACGAGAAGGGAAGGGGGTGCAAGGTTGAATGTCATGTTGAATGGAGAGTTAGTTGAGGAGGTGGATCAGTTTAAGTACTTGGGGTCTGTTGTTGCAGCAAATGGTGGAGTAGAAGCAGATGTACGTCAGAGAGTGAATGAAGGATGCAAAGTGTTGGGGGCAGTTAAGGGAGTAGTAAAAAATAGAGGGTTGGGCATGAATGTAAAGAGAGTTCTATATGAGAAAGTGATTGTACCAACTGTGATGTATGGATCGTAGTTGTGGGGAATGAAAGTGATGGAGAGACAGAAATTGAATGTGTTTGAGATGAAGTGTCTAAGGAGTATGGCTGGTGTATCTCGAGTAGATAGGGTTAGGAACGAAGTGGCGAGGGTGAGAACGGGTGTAAGAAATGAGTTAGCGGCTAGAGTGGATATGAATGTGTTGAGGTGGTTTGGCCATGTTGAGAGGATGGAAAATGGCTGTCTGCTAAAGAAGGTGATGAATGCAAGAGTTGATGGGAGAAGTACAAGAGGAGGGCCAAGGTTTGGGTGGATGGATGGTGTGAAGAAAGCTCTGGGTGATAGGAGGATAGATGTGAGAGAGGCAAGAGAGCGTGCTAGAAATAGGAATGAATGACGAGCGATTGTGACGCAGTTCCGGTAGGCCCTGCTGCTTCCTCCGGTGTCTTAGAGGACTGCGGAGGTAGCAGCAGTAGGGGATTCAGCATTATGAAGCTTCATCTGTGGTGGAATTGTGGGAGGTTGGGCTGTGGCACCCTAGCAGTACCAGCTGAACTCGGCTGAGTCCCTGGTTAGGCTGGAGGAACGTAGAGAGTAGTCCCCTTTTTGTTTTGTTTCCTTGTTGATGTCGGCTACCCCCCAAAATTGGGGGAAGTGCCTTGGTAAGAAATGCCGTATTAAGGTCATGTTTTTTTTTTTTTTTTTGTCCTTTTGTCTAAGAGTCCAGTTTATAATAGAGTAAGGGGAAAGTTTCTGTTGCAGAGACAATTGTCTGTTGAGTGCGATCAAGGGTGTGGGGGTTATTTTGGCGCCCGAACAGGGACTGCTGAGGTGGGATAGGAAGTTGGACTCTTTGACAAAGGACTGAAATAGAAAGTAGATTTAAGGCTGAAGAACAGGTTAATAAAAATGGAAAAACAGAACAAGATACTGAGGGAGGAACTGCGGTTGGCTAACAAGCGAGAGGAGAAATTCTTGCATGAGAATAAGAGGCTGAGTTGTGAGAATGAGGAGATGAGAAAGGAATTGAAAGCGCTAAAGGGAACTGTAGAGAGAGTGGAAGAAGGTTTTGAGATGAGGATGCAAGAGAATGAAGAACGAATGGAGAAACAAATGGAAGATATGATAGGGCAAGTAATGGGGATGATGAAAACTTTAATGGATGAAGGTGCAGTCGGAGGAGTGTCCTCAGCTTCGGGTAATGGGTTGATAGAGGA
>NC_090744.1:74805609-74813109 GCF_036898095.1 Palaemon carinicauda | reverse complement strand
TTACCTCGTCCACCTAACCAATAAAAATTTCATTTCAACAATGGCTGGTTTGATAAATTTGCAGAAATGTTCAATCTTACGAGTGTGTCCCTGCATTCAGAAACTGATTCTACTGACAAACCAGCCACCGATGTTCCAGACAATCATCAAGGATGGGGGTTATTTGTGTGAGTAAACATTCCATATGAATTCGACTGGCCTCTTTTGGAAACTCATGGCATTGAGAACTTTCACCATGAAGGAGGATACCACTGCTGGTGGAGTCAAAACCTTCAAAGATCACCTCACAATTTAATGTGTTTAAAATGCTTCAGGCTTTATAATAAAGCCTGTAACTTATTTATCCCATAATACTAAAGCCCTCGAAATCATGTTCACTTGACAGAGCCATTCATTCGTGTCCTCCAGAAGTGAATCATTGGTATGACACACATTCCACCATGTTTTGAAGGAAACATTCAAGTTTGCCGACAGTCAAACTGGCTCCCAAAATCCCTCTGGCCACATCAAGCTACTGGAACCGATACTATGCCAAGCATGCTCACTGAATGACGATCAAAAGACAAATACATCCTGTTTGAGTTGTTAAACACCTGTTAATCACCAGCACCAAACTGTCTTGTCGCTAAAGTGTGGTGGAATTTATTGTAGGTAAGTAACCCATATGAAACTACCTTTTTCTTAATTAATTTTTTTGCATAAACTTTTTTTTTATTATAATCTGTAAAAACGGCATGGGAAAATATGTATGTTTCCTATGTTCGTTCATTTTAGAACTATCTTTTTTCATCATAATTTAATTTTTATTGTTTTTAAATAATGTCAAAACATGCACGCAGTCACCTCAAGATTCTAATGTGAAACCAGGGATATTTAGATAAGTAAATAACACATTGAAATTGACTTGCCCTTCCACCGTTTCAGATAGCAGATTTGTCCATCTAAGTTTGTGTGGTCTAAGGCCCTTTGGTAGTCATATTCTAAAAGCTGGCCTATCTCTATGTAATCTATATTTGTACCAATTTTTTGATATTTTCGTATATTCGGATGTGTGTGTTATAAAAAATTTCTAGATATTTTTTATAATAGAACTAGGCAAATAAATTTTAACGATGGTACAAATTATGTATCGAAATATATTTATTTATGGTTGTTATTTCTATCTGGGAATGCATTTATGCAAGGATGAAATGATAAAAAAGATATTTGCCATCGTTATTTTTTCTATGCACTTAAAAAAGGTCTCTCTGGCGACATAATACAGATTATGCCAGGAAATAACTTAATGCTTTGACATTTTAAAAGCATTTTAGCAACCCTATAAGTTATCTAATTTAGAGGAGAAATATATTGTTCATAACTAGAATAATGATATTTTTATGAATATAAATAGTAAATTTGTCACTGACTGCCATTTAGTGATAGGTCTCTACATCTCCTGAAAAAAAGCGCGCTTCCTTTTTATGTGTTATATCAAATATTTAAAGATTTAAAACTCTGTAATCTTTGATATGTTCACTAATGGCAAGGAAAGGATTTAGGTAAAAAATTACTCTACCACAATCACGCAAACACCTTATCTGCAATTACTGATTGATTAAGCGATCACTGTACAGACAAACATTATCCTTCTATTATTATATGGTATATCATCGTTTCAATTATGTTAAAGTTGAAAAAAAGACAATGGTTTACAGCATCAGAAAACAGGCAAGTATAGAGGTCTTAATCACATCGATCCAATTATTTATTTATGTTTTAAATTACAGTTCTCGATGTATTGCCATACATAAATATAGTTTCAAGAAAAAATGACACAATTCCTTCATTTGACAGAGGTTTCATACTCATAATCAGACTGTAAAAGCAAACTGATCAAATCATCCTTCATGTATTTGCTTTGTTCCTCTTCATCTGTCTTACTAAATGCTGACTTCGTAGGCACTTGAATTTTTTGTCTATGTTTTATTGCAAGGCTCAGCACCGGTATGAGGGAGAGACTGAAATGGCGTTGTCGACATAGCAAGGAATCACAATTTAGTTCAAAACAACTTCAGCGAATATTTTCTCATATTGTATTCAACCGATAATCTAATAAATGACAGAACCTTCTGCCAATCGAATTTTGCTTAATATTTTTGTTTATTTTCTATTTGGTTTATCCTGTGGAAAAAAAACATCTAGGATCGTATATGCACACCATTCTTTTTACTTCGTTTTTACTAAGTCATATCCTATCCTTGCCTCCCTATCTCAGGAGAACAAATTAATACCATTAAGGTCTTATATTCCGAAAATGAATCAATGAAACAGTAATTATCAATTCAAGCACTTTCCTGTTTTAATGAATAATTAATGTCTGGCTGTAATATAGTATATTTTATTATATCTCTGATAAAAAGGATTCTCTGAATAATTATTTTTCTTTTGAGTGTGACTTTCTATAACATAAAGTTGAATATGTTATATTGGATGTCAAGAAGATTGTATTTGAAAGAAATCTATACATGTTCAAATTATGTCCTATAACTTGAATGTGTATTGTATGTTCTGTCCGATTTAATGACATCAGATGGTAGAGTAATCTTGATTCCACGGGCCCTATTCACAAAAAAAACTATGATATAAAGGCTGAGGTTAAAGCGAAACTGAAATTTGAAGAAAATTTCTGATTATATGGTAGGAAAAATAAAAGTATTGAAGTAACAATAAAAAAAAAGGTGATTGGTTTACAGTATGAAGCCATGGTTGGAAGGAGAAGGGAATGGTATCATGAAGTGTTCGGAAAGCGTAAAGGAAATAATTATGATTTGATGAAATTAAGGGACAAAAGAATACTCATACAGGAAATCAGTGTAACGACTATAGATGATGGGAGGGAGGCCGTGATTATATGAAAGGAGCATTCTTAATGAGAGAGAGAGAGAGAGAGAGAGAGAGAGAGAGAGAGAGAGAGAGAGAGAGAGAGAGATTACAACACATAAATAGGGGAAAATAATGTATTAAACCTAATACATCAATAAGTACTTGAAGGGAAAATTTAAAACTATTGGGCGTTAAGTATTTTACTTCAACTATTATGAGCTATTGCGACAGTATAAGAAAAAAAAAAAAAAAAAAAGAGATTCTGATTCGCTCATCACCTTTAAGATGAATATATAGTTTCTGTTCAGAAAAGCTCTGTTTCGAATAAGGAAACAAAACCGATGGAGAATTGGATGATTGTTTTACCTATAAATAGGATAATAAAAATGAATAGAATGAAAACTCATTAATTCCTGTCTAAATGGCACGATGACTTTTAGTTGGAATGAAAACAAAATGTGAAGTTGACTGCATAAATAAAGGTAATGATAATCTAAGTTTCACAATGAACAAATATGTTAATAGCAATGAGTAAAAATAGGATGGATCAAATCCTCACTAATGCAGCTACTAAAAATATTTCCCAAACAGACAAGCGTCGAGTTTTTAAATGAACAGATGATTCAAACTGACATTCATTTAGTTTAAATAGTATGCTGGATAATAGTTAGTATCTATCTATGAATTGTTGAATGAATGAAAATTAGGTTGTCCCCTAAGATTTACAGGTTTATCATCCACGAATTAAAATATTTTTATTTGTATGAACGGCCAAAATTATCTTTATCCTTATTCGTGGGCTTAAAACATAGCAAACCGAATACAGAATGGATTTTGATTAACTAAGATGGCACGAATCCATTTCTACATGAGATTTATAAAATTCCCTTTCATAAGATACTAGTCTCCTCCATTCAGATCTCCTCTCTCACATCTGAACAGGGATTTTCAAGCCATTCATGCTCTGCAACAGCCATTCAGAAATGCGACTTGACACAAAACCCGTAAATGTAATAGTGTTCGCACACATGTAAGAGCCAATAGAGGGCGGCTTCGACATATAAATAACAGGAGAATGTTGAGGACACATGCAATAAGCAATTCCTTGTGTAATACATGATGGCTTTTAGTCTCTTCTGTTAAGGTCTTGTTATACATTGGTTGTTGCGCTGTCCTATATCTTCTATCCAAACCTGAGAATAATTTTGTTCGGAAGTATGTTTAGGATCACTAAAATAAAGATATTGTTTTTTTCCGGATTTTTCATTTTTTTTTTTTATTCTGTGGCATTGTAAAACGAAATATAGCTCATTTTAAAATCTACTTGAAAAAATTCTTTTCAGTCGAAAAAAGAATTCATGGTCGTCTTGTTCAAATGAAAAACGGTATACTGAATTACTATATCATCATAGTATCATCTATTCCTTGAATGTTTCTACACACACGCTATACATAAAAAACCTACATATTTTATTCGATCTTACTTACCTCAATTTATCGAAAAGTGGAATCATCAATGTTGCATTTGACGTTTCGTTGAGCTGTAGTGTATTTATTTTTTTTACAATAAATGCAATTCGGGTTGTGTTATTTTTTCATAAGGGTTCGAGTTAAGAAACTAACACCGTCACTCACAAGATAACTGGGGCATCTAAAAGGAACATAGTGTCGTGGGTCGACGGTAAACTTCAGTCAGTCTTCCTAAACCATGAATAAAACAATGTAAAAAACTAAACTTTAGTTTTTCCAACCGTCTTACTCACTATAGACAACCATTACAATATCTAATTCGTTCTCTCGCTAGCTCTGCCCCTCTACCGGTCTAACGAATTTGGAAAATAAATCACATACCCATATATATATATATATATATATATATATATATATATATATATATATATATATATATATACATATGTATATATACACACACATATATATATATATATATATATATATATACATATATATATACATATGTATATAAACACACACATATATATATATATATATATATATATATATATATATATATATATATATATATATATATATATATATATATATACATATATATGTATATATATATATATATATATATATATATATATATATATATATATATATATATATATATACATATATATGTATATATATACATATATATATATACATATATATATATATATATATATATATCTATCTGTATATATATATATATATATATATATATATATATATATATATATATATATATATATATATATATATATATATATATATATATGATTTTGGGACAGAACTGCTCTCTAATCCCATATTCATTGAAGGCGATAGCCTCATTAGCGCTGATGTGTTTCTTGCAGGAATCTTCATATATCCTCAGCTTCTTCAAGTTCTTAGACGAAAGCCTTTGGTTTAATGAACGATGATTATTCCTTTTCGTCATACTTTATTCATTACAACACTGTTTCGACAAAAATTTGTTTTTATCAAGTGATTGCTGGTTTGCGTAAGTTTATAGTCCCTTTGATATATAAACTTCTACAAATATTGTTGAGATTATATTCAAAAGCAATCAAAATTCTAAAGAATAAAGATGAAAAGGTGGAAATTTTCAGAATTAAACAATCCTTAGAATAAATATATATATATATATATATATATATATATATATATATATATATATATATATATATATATATATATATATATACATACATACATACATATATATATATATATATATATATATATATATATATATATATATATATATATATATATATATATATATATATATATATATATATATATTTACATGCACATACTGGATGCATGCCCGGACTTGCATTACTATATAGTTTATCCATGTCGTATTCAGCTTGAGGGGAGCGTATATTTAAAATCTTCCTGTATGTTCAAAGTTGGTGCCTAGAGAGCAATGCTTACAGCTTTAGTAATTATAGGTCTGCCGTAGTTGTTCTTCTTCTGAACAATGTGGGTCCCATCAATTAATTCCTTCAGAGAGAGTTTCCGGTCGTGGACATCAGTATAGTGTGTTTATTGCCCGTGATATTTGTTGGCCAACATTCTTTTCTGTGATATTTACACAACTCCTAAGGGCATGAAAATTTATAGACTATGTTGTTGCTAGCTTTGTTTGGTCCTTTTGTGGTTGCATTATTTTTCATCATAATACTTGGTATCAGGTTTGTCTTGCTATAGATTACAAGTTTTACTTGCTGGTAAGGGGCTTTTGGAGCCACAGCTCGATTGAAGACTCCTCGCAATGTCCAAGTTTCCTCTTTGTAGGCTGCCTTATCTTGGATTTGGATTACTTGGGTTTTCTTCCTCCAAAGAGAAACACTTCTGTCACATGGGCATCATGCTTGACCGGTCACAACAGAATGGCCTTGTAGTCTGATACAACAAGTGAACTTTTGATGCCCAAGAAGTATTGTTCCTTGGGCACTGCATTACTAGTAAAGAAGTCCACCCTTGCCCTTAGAAGGCTTGAGTCATTCAGCCCTAAAAGAATTCTTGGGCATGATCAACTATTATCGCCGCTTCCTGCCAGCCATCATCAACACTCTTGACCCTGCCTATGTCTCCCTCAAGGGAAGATCAAAAGAACTGAAATGGGGTACATTTAAGGGTAGGGTCTTTTGCAAAGCAAAGAATTAATAACAGCTAGTCTCAGTTTTCCTGTCATATGCCCTCTCCTTCTCTCTACCGACACCAGTCATGTTACTCTTAGTGCAGTACTTGAGCAGGTGCTCAACGGTTCGACCCAGTCTTTGGCCTTCTTTGGTAGAGAACTATCCAAGGTGGAATCCAGCTACTCTACCTTTGACTGTTAGAGGTGCATTTGGCTGTCTGTCTTTCGCCACTTCTTAAAAGGTAAGTCATTCATCATTTGCTTGGGTTACACGCGTCTGATGCAAACTCGACAGTCCAGTCCCTGGCCTTTCAATCAAATATGACATATCTCTGCCATGACTGAATTGGACCCTTCAACATGTCACTGGGAAAATGAATCCCGTTGCTGATGCCCTGTCAAGAAACATATTGTCCAAAATTCATCTGGATTTAGATTACAATGCATTAGCAAAAGCCTATTGAAGAGATCCAGAGTATCAAGTATGAAGGACATCTTGCACATTCCTCTGTTTGGAACACATCCCCCTCAACGTTTCCAAGGTTACCGTCTCCTGTGAGGTCAATACTGAAAGACTACGACTATCGATAACTGCCTTCATGCACCGACTGGTTTTTTAATTTCATTCATGGCCATTCACATCCCTTGTGCTGATCCACTGCCCAGCTACTGAAGACGAAGGACTGGGTCTGCACATGTAATTTATGCCAACCCTTAAAAGTGTATTGAAACACGGATTCAGTAGAGGGCACCTTTCCTCAACATCAGTATCTTTTTTCCTACATTCATATTGACTTAGTGGATCTCCTAAAAGCATCATTAGAACATCGTTACCTGTTGACTATTATTGACTGCTCTACTTGATCCCGTGAAGATATTCCCATGGAACGGCAACATCCAACTCATGTACATATGCCTTACTCTCAGGTGTATAACGATATTTGGTATCCCTAAGCTTATTATAACTTAGAGGG
>NC_090744.1:74790609-74800609 GCF_036898095.1 Palaemon carinicauda | reverse complement strand
AGAGATTGTAAGAGAGATAGGAAATTTACATTATGATATTCGTGTTGGTGATAATGTTGTAAAACGTCATGTTGATAATTTACACCCATTAAAAAGAAATACAGTAGGGCATGTGAATGTTAGAGATGAGAACTTAAAGAAGTAGTTAGATCAAATGAGTCAAATATTAACCAAGTTGCTCCAACATCAAATGTAGATTCAGAACCCATTCATGTACCAGTACAAGATGAGGTTAAAGTGCTTCCTAATAGGATTAATATAGGAAAGCCCCTGAGACATTAGATGTATAAAGATTTTTACAATGTCAAGTTAAGGAGGAGGAGACTGTTTTGTATTATTGTAATAATGTACTGTATTATTTGAAGATTTACAGGTATTGCGCAACATTACATCATATTGCATGGGTAAAACATGTTATGCTTTGTATATAAGTGAAATTATTTATTTTGATATTAGGATTCAAGCATTTATTGGTTACCTCAAAGATAGGATGTAATTCCTTATAGTTTTGTACTGGAGTAGGATTTAAGTCTCTTGAGAGCGATGCTCTTTTGTTGTTTAGCAATGTTTTGGCTTTGTCATATTGTTTAGGATGCTCCACACACACTTGAGAGTTGGCTGTCATAGAGCAATGTAGTCACAAGATTTATTAAAGTGTATTTTAAGAATACCAACATATCATTAAATCCCACCGAAAAATTGACGACCAAAGATGGGATCAGCTGAGGAATATTTACTAACAATTGATCATCTAACTAATGTATTATTATTTTCAGGTGAGTGAGGAGTATGCTGAACTCAGTAGACATCCTATCATCATACTAAGCTCCACATTTCTAATGATACACGAGTACATATCTCTTAGATCGACTGTTAGGTAAGAAAAGAGAACCTGATTACAATTCTTTGTTAGCATCTAAAATGACTTTGGGATCCGTTTGACTTTCTCTGCCAGGATGTGTTGAAAGGTACAGTTGTGTTCAGAATTGGCAAATATTCATAATTATTGATAACCATCTTTTTTATTTGGAGATATGTTGATTATCACGTATTTTTTTTTTTTTTTTTTGGTTCTAAGTCTCGTTCTTCCCTGTTTGTTGTGAGTTGTGACGGGCCAAGAGAGGCTGTGACTAAGAAGGCAGGATGAAAGCAACTGAGTAACTTTATCACAAAACATCAGTTTATATATACATGAAGTCTGGGCAAGAAGGACATGAAAACATAAGAGGCAATTTCGTGTTCAACCAACAACCGGTTCTCTTAACAGTTAACGGTGAGAAAAACAGACATGTTTATTCAGGTCCATATCAGTGCGAGGGGAGAGCAAAGATACAAAGCATAATATATACAAAAAAAAATTTTGTTACTATGTACGATCGTGTGACGCACGGTTGGTACATGGCTCCTTCCATGAAAATGACATAATGTACATGTTAAATAGGGCGCCCTGATCTAGAGAGGCTAACTGTAGGCAGGTCATTTGGTAGGAGATAAGCAGGTTTTACACGGTCAATCGAGACCCAGTCTTTTTTGCAACGACTGTTTAGTAGGAATGCTTTTGGACTACATCGGATCTTAAGGAAAGGGCCCGTGTAAGGGGGCGTTAGTGGGGCCTTGCTAGTGTCGTTGCATAGGAAGACATGCATTGCTGAGTGCAAGTCTGTCAGTATGTGATGCTTCACTGGGGGCTTGTAAGTCTGGCGGCATGGAGTAAATTTTTCCGCGACGTGACGTATGCGCAAGAGATCGTCAGAGGAGGTTGCAGAGGGAAAAAATTCGGCAGGGACGACCAACGGGTTGTCATACACCATTTCAGCTGCCGAGACGTCAAGGGCGTCTTTAGGAGTGGTTCTTAGTCCCAGGAGGACCCAGGGAAGCTGAGTAAACGAATTGGAATCCTTGCAGCGGGACATTAGAGCTGCATTGAAGGTGGGATGAAAACGTTCAATCATTCCATTGGCAGCGGGACTGTATGCAGTTGTCTGATGTAGGTTGATGCCCAGAAGATTTGCTAATGATGTCCACAATTGAGAGGGGAAAGTGGTACCCATGTCAGAAGTAATTTGCTAAGGTATACCAAATCTTGCAATCCATCCTGAGAGTAAGGCAGATATACATGAGGCGGACATTGCAGTTTCCATGGAAATGGCTCTAGGCCAACGAGTGGAGTGGTCGATGACGGTAAACAAGTAACGATGTCCTTGTGATGTGTTCAGGGGGCCTACAACGTCGACGTGAATGTGAGCGAAATTACACTGAGATTGAGGAAAGGTGCCCACTCCTGAATCTGTGTGTCGATGTACTTTGGAAGTTTGGCAAGAGGTATAGGCGCTGACCCAATCTTTAGTATCCTTAGAAATGCTGTCCCAAATGAACTTCGTCTTTAGCAGCTGTGCGGTAGAACAACATGAGGCATGTGAAAGGCCGTGAATTAAATCAAACACCAGTCGGCGCATGGGAGCAGGAATCCAAGGTCACGGTCTACCAGTACTGACGTCACAGAGGAGGCTTGTGTTGGAGTCATCGAGGGGGATGTCTTCCCAACTGAGGGAAGTGCAGGATGATTTACATGCTTGATACTCTGGATCCTGCCGTTGGGCTTCAGCCAAGGTGTTGTAATTCAATCCCAATTGAACGGCAACCATCGTGTTTCTTGACAGGGCATCGGCAAAGGGATTAATTTTCCCAGGGACGTGTTGAAGGGTGCAATTGTATTCAGCCACGGCGGAGAGATGTCAGTGTTGATGGGCCGACAAGACATCAGACTGTCAAGTGAAGGCGTGCACCAGAGGCATGTGGTCTCTGTGAATGATGAAGGGCGTACCTTCTAAGAAATGGCGAAAGTAACGGACAGCCAGGTGCACCGCCAGCAATTCGTGATCGAAGGTAGAATAACCCAATTCTGCCTTGGACAGTTTTCTGCTTAAGAAGGCCAATGGGAGGGGCGATCCATTGACCACCTGTTCGAGTACTGCACCAATAGCGACGTCGCTGGCATTAGTGGAGAGAAGGAGAGAGGCATGTGGGATGGGAAAAGTGAGAGCAGCAGTGGTTGATAGGGCATTCTTTGTATTGCAGAAGGCCGCTTCATGAAGATGACCCCACTTCAGGTCTTTTGGCTTGCCCTTGAGGGAGGCATAGAGGGGAGCAAGAGTGGCAGCAATGGCTGGCAGAAAATGGTGATAGTTGTTGATCATGCCAAAGAACTCCTGCAGAGCTTTCATGGTCGAGGGCATGGAGAATCTCTGAACGGCTGCTACCTTCTCAGGGAGGGGATGGACTCCTTCAGGAGTGATACGAAGCCCTAAGAACAACACTTTGTTGTCGCCAAAGGTACACTTGTTGTACCAGACAACAAGGCCATTTTGTTGCAGGTGGTTGAGCACGATGCACAGGTGACGGAGGTGTTCCTCTTTTGAGGAAGAGAACACAAGTATGTCATCCACATAACATACACATATGGGGAGGTCCCATAAGATGCCATCCATGAGACGTTGAAAAGTGGCCTCTGCATTACGAAGGCTAAAACAGGAGTAATTAAAGGTATATGTACCAAACGGAGAGGTGATGACTGTCTTGGGGATGTCTTCTGGGTTCATAGGCACCTGATAATACTCCTTCAGGAGGTTGAGCATTGAGGAAACCTTCGCTTTGTGCAGGTAGAAGGTCACGTCAGCGAAAGGGCATTGGTGATGGGATTCAGTTTTTAGGGCATATGTTGAAAAGTACAATTGTGCTCAGAATTGATGGAAAGATCTTAGCATTGATGGAAAGAGGTGTTAGACTGTCGAATGAAGGTGTGTACAAGGGTATGTGGTCAGTGTGAATGACGAAGTGCATGCCCTTTAAGAAGTAGTGAAATTGGTGGACAGAGAAATATACTCGCCATAGTTCGCAATCAAGTGTAGAGTAGCCAAATTTCATTTTGTGAAGTTTATTACTGAGGAAGCCCAATGTGTAGATCAATTCATTGACCATTTTTTAGAGTACTGATACTACAGTTAGGTCACTGGTATCTTCGGAAATTAGGAGGATGCAGTTGGCACAGAAAAGGTGAGAGTAGTTGCATTTGAAACAGGTTAATTTGCATTGATGAAGAGGTCCTCCTAAGGGTGGCCACAATCCAGCTTCTTTTGTTCGCCCTTTAGAGAGTTGTACAAAGTGGCAAAATTAGCAGCTATGGGTGGCATGAGCCAGTGATTATACTTCAATATGCCACAAAACTTCCGCAGTGCTTTAACAGTGGGGAACTTCAGAATTCCTAATACTTTTCAGAAAGGGCTGATCACACTCAGGAGTGATGCCATGACCCAAAAATCCAACTTCCTTGGTATTATAGGCTCACTTGTCGTACATGATTAGAGGGCTTTTCTGCTGCAGGTGATTGAGGATGAAGTTTAAGTGATTATCTATTGGACGTTCCCTAGGACACCTTCCATGAGTCATTGTAATATGACCATTTCTTGACGAAGGGTAATGTAATAGTAATTGGAAGTAAATAGGCTGAAGGGGTGGTGATGAAAGTCTTAGAGATATCTTCTGGGTTCGTGTGTACCTGGTAATATAATTTCTGAAGGTCCGGTTATCGATTTGATGTTTTCTGGCAACCTGACATCTATGGTCATTGACGCTGATTCTGAAGGCTAAGGATCGAGAATACTTTAGTATTGATGAAAGAAGGTGGTGATGTTGGCGATGTTGGGGAGGGGGTTAGTTGTCTGGTTCCATCTGCATATTAAGACATATTCATATCATCCTGGAGAGGGACGAGTCCCCGCACCTTTGTAGATGTTATGCATAGGTAACAACGATGGCCTTGATGCCTTTATGACATATAACCATTCTTGGCCTTTTGGTGATTATGTCTTTCAGCAGCGCCCAAACACTCTGTGGGGTGGGGGGACATCTGAATACTGTACTCGGCATTAGGCACAGTTTTGGGAAGAAGATAGCGTAATACAAAGTAAGGATGTGGCCGTGGGGATCTGTATTGGCCGATGAGGAGAGCGCGGCTGGAGGGAGCAGTTAATAATGTTATCAACGTGTAAGAGCTTGCATCGAATAAGTGTTGATATGTGAAATCAACCAGGAGAAAATTGGAGAGGAAATCGACACAGATAAAAGGCAATGTAACTTTGATGATGAAATTCTACCAGTACTGCACTTCTCCAAATTTCTGTATCCAATCTTCATAGTTGTGGGTGGCTATAGCAGACCTATTTGTGGGCTTAGAATAACAGGTTCACAGCTTTAAGAGGGAACTTGGCAAAAGTGAGCGACAGGCATGCATCATTACCTAATTAAAAGTGCATTTTAGATCATGAATCATGCAAGGACATAAGATTAGTTGATGGGCACACCAACACCACTGGCAATGACATCATTGCACGTTTTTGTAGCATGATAAACGTGAGCACATTATTTAGTATCAACCCCGAATCTGGAAGGGCAGTAGATCCTTCTCCAGTGGCTGTTGAGGGTGTTGATTTAGCCATGGTCATGGGATGGCATAGGTTAGTGGTGAGAGGTTTCATCGCTGCCCAGATCTCTCATAAGATGAGTAGCGTTGTCATACAGCATTCAATACAGCTTTAGTCGGTGTTATATGGTTGTTTCCTATGTCAGGAATGGAATTATGGATGGAGTTCTGGATGGGTTGGAAATAGGTGTAGATATTAGCATCGACTTTATTCAGCATGTCTTATATGAACAAAGTGTTGACATTAATAAGGGTGGCTCTCACAGATTCAAGCTTTCCCTGTAATCAAAGGGTATGGAGTATATTTGCTTCACAAGAAGAGCCATCTACTGCAAGCTGAAGGTGCGCAATACATATAATTTTTCTGAAGGCCTTCAATGCCTTGTTATCTCTAAAAGGTTATTGAGAGAACTGTGATATCTTAGCTATACGGATGGCTGGCAATGGTGAGTACTGCTCCAAGAGGTATGAATTTAGAGTACTATACTGTATAGGGGAGTCCATTTACCCCCAAATTCTATTAGATATTAATTTTCGGCAGTAAATATGAGGTTTGTAGCGAGGACGTACTCTTCTTTGCTGTCTGAATGGGGCACTCCCTTGATGCAGAACTGAACCTCAGTGAACTGAAACCAGGTCAATGCATCTCTGCTGGTTAAGTGTGGGAGATTCACTGTGACAGCAAGGACAGATGAGTGAGATTGGTGGTCACCATATTTAGGATATACAGTAGACATACCGGTCGGGTATTTGGGACACTCCAAGGTCATCAATGTGACGGGAATGGATGAAGATTTAATACAAAGACTGTTTCCGAACACCTAACTTTGTTGAGAGATAACACAGGTATTTATTGATCCTAAAAGGCTTATATAAGGGTGAAAATTACAAGTGTACATTCAATGACTTGAGTAGATAAAATTGATATTGGCATAGAAATAGACAATATAATAACGGAATGATAAAATAATTGGAATTTGAGTATTATATTCAATGGATTTTTGACATGGAGTTCGAAAGCAGTTGCAGCATAAAAGAAAACACAGACAAGACCAGTTCCTTTGTTAGTATGGTCATTGCTTCTTGTTCATGCATTATAGGCTATATGAAATCTGTACCCTAGTACTGTCCATATCTCTCTCAAGTGAAACCTTGAATATAAATGTTATACGGAATTGCTTTGTTAGTTTATTTCCATCTATTAGTCACATTTCTTTTTATTTCAATGTAATGTAATTATATATATTCTCCCTTATAGCCATAAATATGAGTTTATATAATAAGCCATTTGATGTTATTTCCAACACTTAATCACATTTATGGCTATTGTGAAGAAATTTCCGGAAGAAATCACTGAAAGGTTTCCCAATTCTACATCATATTGGGACTAAAAGAAATTACTTTTCAACAAGCTTAATGCTGAAAAAAAGTATAAGTAAAAAATGTAATTTCATGGTCATCCTCTCCTAAGAGAAGATAAAGCCGACTTTTAAGAACTATAGAAGTAATAGCCACATATCCTATTTATCAGTGCTGAAATGTGATTAACCAGAAAAGTTGACTGGTTGCAAACGCTTTTCTTCTGTGGCTATCGGCGTTTTACGAAAACGAGGATCGGTATATCAAAACCGCACAAACGTTACTGACATAGTGCTGTGAAAACTGCCGCAGACTATTGAGTCAAAAATGTACTTTATCACTCACCTCAAAGTCCTATTGATCATATATTCATTAACGAACGCTCACCTGTTCCGTTAGGTTTTCCTGGCAGTCCTTCATAAAATAGCTTTATATAATCCCATATTTGCTATGTCAAAACAAATGTTTCTATAAAACCAGTTTATATAATGGAGTATTCGTCATACACCTAGATTTATATACAATTTTGCATTTTCTATGAACTTGTTAGCAGAAGTCTTCATGGGATTGTGTCTGTCTATTTCTCCTGAAATATATTTGTTGTACTAGGAAATAGAATACTCATTTCATCCTGTTTTGTTCAGGTTCCCTCATTATTGCAGGCTTACTGATACTCCTCGTCTTTATGTAGGTAATACTTTGGAGCTTCACTAGAACGTAAAGGAATACATGTATCGATGGATGGGAATTATACAAATATTCATTAAAATAGGTATGGAAAGATTCTGCACCAATATTTGTACGCTGGTTATGTGGGGGGGGGGGGGGGGGGATTTCAACCCAAAGCACTGAAAGATATCTTAAATACAATGACATAATTATCAATAAGATAGTCCGCAAATTGTATACATCTGAGGTGCATCTGCCGCCTGAAGCTCATCCACAAAGTAAACTTCAACTTACATACAGTCATTGAAATACATTCAAAATGATGAATTAGGCCAGAGGCCAATTCCACTGTTGTTCTGCTTGTGATCATTATGTAGTCCGAGATTTTGAGTATTTCGCCCCTATCAAGGTGTAAAACACCTGCTACAACAACAGTGAACACACTGTTAATTATTAAGACACACCAAACGAAAATTATTGAAATAGCAAGTCAATGAGGAATAATCTTGCGGCGCGTTTGTATTTTCATTAACGGTGAGTTCCGATTTTGTTATTTTTTTCGAATCAGCATCCGTATCAAATGTAGCCTTTCTAGGATATGCACTTAGAATTTTTTTAACTAATACCTAGGGATTCATGTACGTAACAATTAAAGCAGTATAACCTTTTTACCTCTAGGTTCACGCTAGGATTCAGGATAACCTATAACTTGAATGATTTTGCATATAATGTTAAAAAGAAAAAAAAATAGTATCCTAAGAGTCTCTGCTATATTAACAGAACTCCATACCAATATAAAGAGGGTTCTGAATAATGTGAGGCTGCTGCTCAAGAAATGAAGTAGTTCTTAAATGAAAAGAAAAATCAGTGATGTTCATATTTTTTTTTTATTCCATCTAAAGTAAATTACTATTGTTTACCAGATCTAGGAATATGGTTGATCGGTACTGTTCAAGAAAAAAAAATTTCGAAAGCAGGAGACCTAAAGGATAAAGGAACAGGAAGAAACTTATTGTTGGAAGTACTGTTAAGAAGAGATTAGTCGGCCTCATTCAGAGGTACAATATTATTTTAATCAACAATATGTTCATTCAAAAGGACAATTTATAGATAATAACTCATTGACTTTGAAATGTTTTAATTCATTGGTAAGGAAAGAAATTATTTGCATGAAAGAGGGCTGCCAGTTTGGGTCGGAAGAGGTACAAATGGAACGCAGATTTATTGTTGTCCGATAAGGGATGGTAGTTGGCGGTGTCTTGTGTCAAATCTTTTTTGGCAGTGCTACGAATGATATAAAAGAAAAAACAAAAAGAAACTCTCTCAAAATAAGATCTTTCCATCTGTCTAGATCTCTGGCTATCATATGTCTATTTATCATCTATATATTTGCTATTCTTAATCTCTTTTTTGTTCTTGTAACAACGAAGAAAATAGTTAAGAAATGGAAGATAAGGTAAAATGGAAATCCTTTAATCAGTGATATCAAGTAAATCAAGTTTTAAGAAGGAACCAAAAAAAAAGTTTGTGCGGTACAAACAAACCCACCAAATAAATTGTCTGAGAGAAACGACACATATATAGTTGATCTAAAGGCGTAGAAAAGAGGTAAAAATAAATTAACTCTCTCTCTCTCTCTCTCTCTCTCTCTCTCTCTCTCTCTCTCTCTCTCTCTCTCTCTCTCTCTCTCTCTCTCTCTCTCTCTCTCTCTCTCTCTCTCTTGTCTGTTTCATGTTTCAATTAAACACCAGTCTCCTTATATAGTTTTCTTTTCCATCGATCATCCTCATCTTTTCGATATCTCGAAGAATATTTCATGACACTGCAGGGCACGAACGTAATGCCACTTTACCTCTCCTCTCCAAGATAAAGAAGCTGTTTTTAACTTTTGGATTTTCCATAATTTTCCTTCCTATATTTATTATCACTCTCGTGCCTTCTTTGATCTTTTCAGGATGTTACACCTCAATGTTTTTAGGCCTGTTATAATGTCATTATTAGATAAACAGTGATCCAGTAAAAAACAAAAAAATGTAATTCCATGATTGGGTTTTACATGAAATGGAATGTAAAATATACCCAGATTATAGGGGTTTCGCACATGAATAATGAATATTTGGTAAAATAATCTATTCGTATTTCAAAAAATGCAACGTACATGAGGATGAAAGTACTGAAATATAAAACGTCTTCGAAGGTTTGATAATATCTGACCTCCTTTGCCCAGTATATTTCCACTAACATCATCCTTTAGTAAAAGTCTTGTGTAATCAAAACCGTAGAAATCCTTTTTTTTTTTTTTCTTTATAAATTTAGGGTTGACGTTATAATGGTAACACCTTTCAGAGATGTTACATCAGGTTTTAGCCATTTTCATTTTCCATTACTCCTTCGGTTATCGTTATGGGAGCCTTGCGTTCTTGATATGGAACTGAACGAAAATATCTGCTACTAAGCGATTAGTAGGGAACTAGGGAAATATTAGCAAGACAT
>NC_090744.1:74738109-74783109 GCF_036898095.1 Palaemon carinicauda | reverse complement strand
CAAAGTAATCCGACTTTCGTCCACGAAAACCCAATATGGCTAACAGTAGTATATGATAGAACTTATTTAGGTCAGCTAATACATCATTTGATCAGCATTTGCTACATTGTTTATGTTTCGTCAAAGGGACTTCTATATGCATTTTTTAAATTGTTCTGAATGTTATCGTACTATCATGAAATTCCCATCTATCCTACCATAAAATGATTCTTTCGCTTCTATTTCTAAATACACGTAAATCAAGTAATAACGAATAGGCTGAATCATAAAAAAATCATCTTTACTCAGATTGTAAGTATATGAGAGAGAGAGAGAGAGAGAGAGAGAGAGAGAGAGAGAGAGAGAGAGAGAGAGAGAGAGAGAGAGAGAGAGAGAGAGAGAGAGAAAATGTCATTCAAGGGATCAACTCAAGCTGTGATGCGATGTTTTAATTACTTAAACGAACAGAAATAAAATTGAAATAAATAACACATTTGAAAATATATATCATGTAAGACAGTCACAAAACTTCCACATATAATAAAGTAACTCTCAATTTAAAAGTCACACTGTTAAGACCCGCTTGCATCTGGGAGGAATGATCAGTTTAATACTCAAATTTTTTTTAATCAAATGCAATAATAAGATTTATGGCAATGGTGAACCTCTGGAATTCTTCTATTACGCGAATAGATGGAGAATGGAGGACTTCATTAACCTTTGGCAGAGGTAAGAAATCTCTGATTGCTCTGGTTTTAATTGAACTTAAGAATCGTTATCAAGAAAGCATGTGATGTTCACCAAACAAATAATATTTTGAGTGAAGTAAAAGGATGTGGAAGATGCTTACAGGAAATTGGGAAGAGCATCAGGAAGATATCCAAAAAGAATATGTGAGGAACTTGAGGAAGAATGTAAGGCTGATTACATTATTTTCTTTAGAAAATCCGAAAAGGGAGTTAATAGAGAAGGAAAAGGAGACATGGTGCTGCAGTTGTACCAAGAATTTTTAGTTGTAGGTCAATTAATATTCTAATGTTCATACCATTGAAATTATTTTCCTTTACCAACTAATTCCATTGTTCTTATAAGTTATTGGGAAAGTTAAGTGGTCGTAATATGTTAATAAATCAACAGCAAGATGGGAATGAGAGGATATGATGTAAATCTTTCAAAACCTCACTCCACAAAGCCTAGAAATGAAACAGATTCAGTAACACAGACAAAATCATACACAGAAGTTGATGGCATGGAATTAGGAGTTAAGAGCAAGATAAACAATTCTTCCATATTGAAAAATGTGGAGGAAAATAAATACATGAGTACTGAACAAAATACAGAATTGAGAGGTGAAATAAAAAGATTTTTCTGAATGTTCTTTTTAGATATACTTAAGCAAACTGATTTGACAAAGCATCAAGTAAGGCTCAGAGATGAAAATTTCTCTAAACATCAAAACATAATGCCTATCCCCTCTTACTCAAGATGTTTAGGCATGTTTCATCAGTTATATATGTTTCAAACGCATGCAAATGAGTCGCACTGTCAGCACTCCGTGCATGCACGTGATCAGTCTTCTTGCTTCTCTTGGCACGAGTTGTTCTCCTTGCAGAGCACCACTGTACATAACCCCTTTCCTGTGTGGAATAAACGCAATCTACGACTCTCCTGATTTTATTTCTTCATCACTGTAATCATGTTTTCATCTACAAAACCTCATCACATATCACCATGGTGCAGTGACAAAAGAATTCAGCTTTTAAGGGAACACCGGAATTAAGCCTTCGCATTGCACTGCGATTTCCCCTCGACCACATGCGGATTTTACAGTGTTTGTGAAGTGTTTGTGGTATTAGTGATTTTATTTTAGTTGGCAGTATTTCTCTTGTGTGTCGTGCCCTTCTACATGCCACATCTGAGAACCCTTTTACCCCTACCCATCTCCGTAATTCAAGGTGCATGCACTATCTCTCATCAATGGAAACACACTGCCCGCTGCACGCCTCATTGAGTGACAATGATCAGTTGTCGTTGCCGCACTTCACGCCCCACCCAGGAGTCCTCTCACCCTCACTCTCGTTGCCATTTCCCACTGTTGATTTACAGTAATTTTGAAATGGAAACGATAGAAAGTCTCTCATATTTTTTTGTCTTATCTTTTAAACTGTAGGTATTAGCTTGAAACGATCTATAAGGTCTACGACCTCACATCAAGACGAATCTGGGTATATGCAACATTACCAGGACCATGAAGAGCACCAGCTGTCTTCACACCCAACCTCACCAACAGACCAAAGAATCCCATCAGGTTTTTCAATGCTGGAAACCGTGCATTTGCTCTAATCACACTTAACAGCTACAGGTGGGGAGTTAAGGCTCCTCATCAAAAACCTGGAGGAATCTCGACAAGCTGAGTTGGCTACGCGTCGGAGAAAGGAGGATCAACATCGTCATGAGGAGGAACTACGCAGCTAAGAGGATTATTTACAGAGGAGTGGAGGAAGACCAGCGTTTAAATGCTTTGTTGCAGCTACTCAAGGTAAACCTTGCCCACCGGCAAGCAACACCACCGGACTCGCAACAACTTCCAACCCAATCCTCAGTGCCTTTGCCTGTTAAGCTACCAGCCCCAAAGAAAGCCGTTACCCAGACTCCACCGCCCTTACGTCCCAACGCCTCACATCAAGTGTTTAAGGAATGGCGTAGAAGCTGGGATGACCACAGTGTAATGGTGGACCTAGGGACTTTACATACCAGGAAGCAGTTAATACAACTTCGCATGTGTCTCTGCCTGGAGACGCAAAGGATACTTGAATAAACACCAGATATAGATAGGAGCATTGAAGTAGTCTTGAATTTTCTCCAGGGACACATCAAGATCATTCGAATTAAAGCTTTACTTCACAAGGACCTGCTTTCCAGCAAACAAAGAGAAGAGGAAAGCTTCAGCGATTTATATGTCAGAGTTAAGCACATTGCTGAAGAAATCGAAGTCTGTCCTGGCCAGTCTGCTGCATGCAAAGAAACTTGGCTAAAGATGATCATCAGCAGTGGAGTCAGGGAAAGGAGCTCACGCAAAAACATTGTACCCTGGATACTTCAGCTTCATTGGCCACCATGGTCAATGAATGTCACTCCAATGAGGCCATTAGGACAGCCACCACTGCCATATGTGATCCTCCTTCTAAATTATGTGTGATCTCTACCTACAAAAAAACCAAAAGACCGGGGAGCATAAGTAGTAATTCTCATCTAAGACCTAACAGAGACACTTCGTGTCTTTCCTGCAAAAAGAAGTATAGCTCTTCAGAGACATCTCACGCAACAACATCCCCCTCACCAGCACTCATATCCCTTGACTTCACCTATAAGGGTGAGACATCAAAGATCATGATACTGCCTGATACAGGAGCTGATGTATCAGTGATGGGTCCTAATCATTTGGGCCTTCTTTAAGTCACTCTGAATATGCTACAACCTTCTGCCACCTCAGTGACACTCACGACAGATGGATCCCACATGACACCAGCTTTATGTACTCTGAACGCCACTCTGTCTTTGGCCAACCGATCCTGTCATGCCACGATCCAATTCCATGAAGGTAGTCAGATTCCACTCCTGTCTTACGGACTTTGCAAGAAGTAGGCCATCCTCCCGCCAGATTTTCAATGACCCATCCTACAGGTCGTCCATGTGAGCAGATGTAAGGAGCTACCCTTCATTGCCAATACGACCCATGCCGAGGCCCGAGAATATCTCCTTCGTACCGTCCTTGATGTTCTAGTGTCTAAGGAGGACCTTAAAAGCAGCTCCACTGAGGTCAATGGCAGAACTTCCAATGAAAATCCACCTTAAAGAGGACACTGTCCCATTCGTCATCCACAGCCCACGGCAGATCCCCTTCGCTTTCCGTGAACCTGTCAAAAGAGAATTTGACTCTATGGTACAGAAGGGTATCATTGAGCCTTGTGGAGAGGAGCTTTCAGAATGATACCACCCTCTAGTTGTCATCCCAAAGACCAATGGAGTTCGCATCACAGTGGATCTCACGATACTGAACGCACAAGTTTCCACACCGGTCCACCCTTCAACCACACCCATTGCTGCATTCCACGCTGTCGACCCCACCACAAAATTCTTCACCACTGTCGATGCTCTACACAGCTACTGGCAGATGGAGCTAGCGGAAAAGGACCGTCATCTCACCACTTTTATTAAAAATCTTTACGGACTCTTCAAGCATTGTCAAAGACCTATGGGCTTCCTTATTAATCTTTACGGACTCTTCAAGCATTGTCAAAGACATATGGGCTTAGCTGTCACCAAAAATGGCTACTGTTACCGTAGCGACCTGGCCCTCAAGGGTATGATGAAAAGTGTCATGGTTGTCTATGATATCCTCATCTTTGAAGACGACCTACCGACACATTATAATGGGATCCATGAATTACTCAGTCGCTACAGCAAAAGCTGTACCACTCTCAACAGAGATAATTTCATAGTAGCTGACACTTGAGTGTTACTTTGTCGATTCACCCTTTCAGAAGAAGGAATTGCTTCCGATCCAGGATGAGTTGCACCTCTGCAGGACTTCCCCACACCTTCCAACTTGACCGACTTACGTTAATTCATGGGGTTAGTTAATCAATTGGCAGAGTTTACCCCAGATATAGCCCTCACTGCACAGCCCCTTCGCCCACTCATGAGCCCCAAGCGCTCGTTTATTTTGACACCAGACCATGACCAGGCCTTCAGACGTGCAAAGCAAGCACTCTAGAGCCCTCCTATTCTAGCATCTTTTGATGCAACCATGCCAACTATTCTCCAGACTGACGCATCTCGACTGTATGGGATAGGCTACGCTCTCCTCCAGGACTATGGTTATGGAAGCCTCCGAGTAGTCCAGTGTGGATCACACTTTCTTGCTGACGCAGATATGAGGTACGCGACAATTGAGTTGGAGATAATCACTGTTTCTTGGGCCCTCACAAAGTGCCGCTTGTACCTCCAAGGACTGCCATCGTTCACACTGCAAACAGACTTTCATCCACTGGAGCCTATTATCGACAGCTACACATTGGACATGATTGAAAATTCACGGCTACAGTGAATCAAGTAGCGTATATTATAATACCAATTTACTGCGGTTTGTCGTGCCGGCGAGTCCTTATGCATTTCAGATGCCCTGTCAAGTACCCTTGTTGGTTACCCTACATCTGAGGACATGACCGACGATGCTGAAGTAATGCCACATGTCAGGTCTGTCATCAACATCGTCATAGCTTCCTAGGAAGGGGATGCCACAATCATCAATGGTGAATGGACTCTACAGGACATATCAACTACAGAGTAAGCTGACCTTGACTATGTACGCCTTCATGATTGCATCATGTCTGGATTTCCCAAGTATCACTACGACCTGCATACTTCTTTGCTACAGTATTAAAACCTGCGAGAAGCCCTTTCTACTGATGGTACCCTCGTGCTCTACGGATCAAGAACTCTAGTTCCTGCCGCTCTACATTACCACACACTAGCCAGACTCCACAACAGCCACCGAGGTCTTTTGGCATGGTATAGACTCTGACATATCTAACACTGTTGTCGCCTGTGAGCCCTGTTAAGTCCTACTATCCAGCCAACAGCAGGAACATCTTCAAAATAATAACCAACCATCGAGGCCCTTTGAGTCAGCATTAGCGGACTTCTTCCAGGTAGCGGAGAAGTCCTTCCTTGTTGACGCCTACTGCCTCTCCAGCTGGCCTGATTTCTTTCCAGGCAAAGGCGACACCACTGCCTCCTCACCCATATGGCACTTTTGCCGCTCCTTCAGAGAGGTAGGTGTTCCACTGTGCCTACAAACCGAAGGAGTACCCAGTTTACCAACAAAGAATTTACCTGCTTCACAGAGCATTTGGGTGTACACCATATAACTTCGTTGCCGCACTATCTGCAGGCTAATGGACATGACGAAGCAACTGTGAAAGCTGTCAAGCATTTGATCCTCAATAAAGCCCGTTCAGAAAACATTACCTGTGAGGCTTTCGATTGTGGCCTCCTTGAGCTACGAAACATGCCTAACCCCTCTGGTCGCTCTCTTGCCCAGGTACTGTATAGTCACCCTCTCCGTATGTGTGTACCCGCCCATCCTCAGTCGTTCATGGAATATTGGTAAGAAAAGGCCCATGATTATGACGGCCGAGCTGCTACCAGAACTGCTAAAGTGTAACGCAACTATGATGTCAACGTCCGTCCCCTGCCTAGACTGAATGTGTGCCAACATGTCTATCTCCAGGACCCAACATCCCACAGATGCTACCAGATCGGGGTCATCATGGGTGGCGTGAGATCACGCAATTATGAGATTTGTCTCCCTACTGGTCGAATGCTATATAGAAACCATGGATTCCTGTATCCAGATCCCAGTACAAATCAAATTCCCAACTCTGATTTCCCTGTGGTCCCTAGCTCTGATATGGAAAAGTCCTCAGTTCCCTCCACAACTACCTACAGGTCTCCAAGATTACACAGACCTACATAGTTTACAAAGCCCATGTTCAATTTACGTTACTTGCTGCATACTTTTATGTTTGATACATATATTTCATGTTATTTACTTTGCATACAATCATTTCATTAGTTTACTGTATATAACTACCTTATTACGTTCAAGATACTTCTATGAACGCAAAAGGGGGAGGTGAGGTGTAGATTATTGTTCATGCTGTCTTACATATATGCACTCTTTACGTTTCATAAGTTTTCAATGTTACAATCGCATGCATGAGTCACGCTGGCAGCACTACTGGCTAGAGTTGTTCACCCTGCAGAGCACCACTTCACATGACCGCTTTGCTGTGTGGAATAAACGTAATATACGACTCGGGATTTTATTTCTTCATCCCTGCAATCATCAGTCTTTATCTACAAGACCTCATCACATATCACCATAGAGTGTGCATTGATTATGATGAACCGATTTCCATCAGTGTGACTGATAATTATCCATTGCCATATATAAATCAGTTACTTTACAATATTGGCAATCGAGATTTGCTTCCAAGATCGACTAGTAGAAAGGGTATTAACATATTTCTAGAAATGCGAATGCTAAATAACTGTCAGCTTTCATTTATTCTTTTTGGATTGTATCAAAACCCTGTTTTTCTGTTTTTTTTATTTTCTATGAATGCATCTGTGACATTACAACGAGTATCGAATTAGTAGCTATGACCAGTCGAATGGGTGAATGCATACCTTAAGGATAGAATGATCTACTCTGAAATTCAGGAAGAACATCAAAGTAATCTAAGAAATGTGTCCAAGAAGCTTCCAAAAGCACAACTGACAATTATCTTCAAGCAGTGAGCTTGGAAAGACAACAGTATAATATCTGGTATACGATGTTGGAAAAGGTCTCCCAACACCCGTGACAGATGATGTAGAAGTCTAGGAGCTATATAGAAGTTGAAAGTGGCACAGATGTGTATACAGTAGTTTTCATCATAAAATGATTGTATGATGTATAAGATGTGCAAAATGATCGTAAGATGGCCACAAGACTAAAATTCATCACAAGCAAAGAAATGATCGATATATTGAGAGCTGATGCTTCTTAATGAAAACTAAATAGAACTGAATTTGTTCCATACACTTTTCTACACCAGAATAACACTTATCACTCTCTATGTGGCTCCTGGATTCTGTAGCTCACCTGGTTGAATCAAATAATCGTTAAAAAATTGTCTCTGAACCACAAAATGTCAAAAGTCGTTTGAATATATACGAGCATATATATATAAAAAAAATAGAATATCCAGCCGAATGCTCTATATTCCACACTTCCATAAGAAGTTTGTGATACAAGCAGATCCATCCAACTTTACGATAGAAGCAGTTGTACCTCAAAATGATGACAGTACTATTTTATATCTTGTTTGTTTCATAACAGTTGAATTGAAAAGGAAACACCAAAGAGCGCATTCAACCATAGAAAAAGAGCTAAAGGAAATAATAAGAGCATTAATAGAAGGTGAACCAAGAAAATGTAGTTTTCTGAACCATAAACCCATTTCATTCGTTAGGAAAAATGTGTAGTAGCAGATTATTTATGCTGTTGTGAAACATCGAATTCGAATTAGTAATAAGAAAATGATTGTAGGAGGAATTTTATCATGTTTTCTCGGGTTATGTATGAGTTCCACATTTCAGAATAAAATAAAAGATTTCATATTATTATTGAATGATTTTCTCCTTAACAAAATATTATTTTATGTGATATATAGAAATTTGTGTGAAATACTTGCAAATATGTCAAGAATCAGACGAGTTAAGAGGGCTCAACTAGTCAAGAAATGGGTGTTCTGGTTTCTGAATATATATACAAGAGAGAGAGAGAGAGAGAGAGAGAGAGAGAGAGAGAGAGAGAGAGAGAGAGAGAGAGAGAGAGAGAGAGAGAGAGAGAGAGAGAGAGTGGAGCAGGAATTCCTCAGTCTAGTTTCTTGACCATGTTCCAAGGCGTTGTTATATTATCTAATTAAGGTTAAGAGAGCATGCGCATTCTCTCTCTCTCTCTCTCTCTCTCTCTCTCTCTCTCTCTCTCTCTCTCTCTCTCTCTCTCTCTCTGGAATGGTGATAGGAAATTAGCTGACCTAGAGTATATTGATGACACTGTCCTTACTAGCAGAACACCACAGGATTTGCAATGGGTTCTTACCAGAATGCTTAAAATGTCACGCGAGGTTGTACTTAAGACATAAAAGAAAGACAGAGTTGATGACAACGGATTATATAATGGAAGATGAAATATCACTGGAAGGAGGAACAATTCATGAGGTAGAGTCATACAATTATTTAGGAACAATGCTCCACAAAAAACGGTCATCAAAATTATAGTATAGTGAAAGATTAAAAAAATCAAAGCAGTAATGGCTAGGTTAGTTCAAATTGGGAAATTAAATCACCTAAAATCACATAAAAATATAAGGCTAAATATCCGTTTAGTGAGATCTGTGTTACTGTATGAA
This sequence comes from Palaemon carinicauda, assembly GCF_036898095.1. NCBI lineage: Eukaryota > Metazoa > Arthropoda > Malacostraca > Decapoda > Palaemonidae > Palaemon > Palaemon carinicauda. The sequence goes on along the minus strand of NC_090744.1, from coordinate 74,774,104 downwards.
CACGAGTCCTGGTATGAAAATGAAACAGTCTTCAACAGATTTAGTACATTTGACAACAAATCCCCCATAAGAATATTGGGAGTTAAATTGCAGGGACTTATTACAAATGAAACTATGTCAGATTACTAGCGTAATATGAGGATGTGATTATGGTGAGCGGTAGATGGAGATGTTTTGGGTATGCTCATCGCACTTCCCAAGAGAGAATATCTCAACAAATGTATAACTTGGCCACACAAAACACTAGAAGAGTTGAAAGGTCCAGGCTTACATTGTTGAGGACAATGGAGTGTGAAGTCTATGATAAGGGGAGAAGTATTAAATTATATATATATATATATATATATATATATATATATATATATATATATATATATATATATATATATATATATATATATATATATATATATATATATATATATATATATATATATATGTATGTATATATATTGTATTGCAACAGCAAGAAAAGTTAATCGATGATCATTTCATCATGACTTGTACAAGTTTAGAGAAGGTTAGGAACAGCGTAATGATACCTTCATGGAGACTTTTTGGAATGAGTAGCTGTTTTAGTTTGTAAAAATTTTATAATAATAAAAGTTTTATTCGATCACATGTATATAAAGTTCTATCATATTTTTTTTTTATTGGATCTGAATTCTTTTTTTTTTTTAGAATATTATTTTCTCAGAATATAATTTATATTTTAGTGTAACTTCAAACAGTATTTTAATTTGTATTTTCAAATATTGTTGATGTAATCATGAGCGTTAGTTTTGATTTAATTTAACTTTTTATAAGTGTTTCACTTGAATGCCAGTGTAATGGTAATTTTAATCAGGCATATATATCTTAGTTTTGCTCCCTCCCTTTTATTGAAAGGACTCGAACTAAGGATATGCATATATAGTTACTCAATAATTAAATGATATGTGAGATCCACGAGAAATGACAAGTCACAAAATCCCTCAACGTTTTCATTAAGAAATATCTCTATTTTATTCATAAGATTAGTGAATCTCTGTTGGGCATTTCCCTCGCCTAATTGGTTGAAAACACTGAATCACCGGATTCTGCTTCCATTTCATGAGGAGAATTGTTTAGTTACCAGTGATTCAAAGCTGGATGTAAATTCATGAAATTGACTGTAGAAACTACAAGTTTCCTTACATGATCAATATCTACTTCGTAGACACTGATTATATTGATGTAATATATTCACATTTTTGTTTCCTAAGGTGTCTATATGATGCACCAATCCATTCAGCTTGAATTTCATTGCAGGATCCACATCAGTTGTAACTACTAACGTATCGAAATTTCACTCAATTCTTGAAATTTGATTGCGAAAGTTCCTAAGGAAAACGTTTAGACCTACCGTTTGTGTTCTCATATATATATATATATATATATATATATATATATATATATATATATATATATATATATATATATATATATATATATATATATATATGTGTGTGTGTGTGTGTGTGTGTGTGAGTGTGTGTGTGTGTACATACATATATATATATATATATATATATATATATATATATATATATATATATATATATATATATATATATATATATATATATATATATATATATATATATATATATATATATGTATATATATATAACTAGCCCATGTCAGTAACACCAGTAGAAATATTATTTGCTCAGGAGAAATACAAAAGTTTTTTCAAGTTTTACCGTTTGCTGGTGTAATATATCACCCGACAAGACAATACGACGGTGCACTGTCATAATTCAAACTAATAGTCTCAAACCTTTTTCAAAATATATGAAAAATGTTTTTGAGCAGCAAACATAATAAATGCTTTAATGATATCTCCGTCTGAAAAAAAAAAAATACAATCTTCAGCCATTAGGTTTGCTATAGCATAGCTTACTTTCGCTACGTCCTGTGCCTCTTGATTTTTCTAAATATATATATATATATATATTTTTTTTTTTATGATCATCCAAACCTTGCATTAGGAATTTAATTTTCCGTTTGTATTATTCTCCAAAATATTTTTCAAGACTCAGACTTTGTTAGATAATGCCTTTGTGAAATATATTCCTTACAAACAGCCACACTATTCTATCGCATGAGGCAAATCATTTTTTTTTTTTTTTCCCACATAAGATATTAATCTGTGAGTATTTCTTGAAATTTATATGTTTACCATCAAGCTTTTTTTTTTGTGAACTGATTTTTCTTTTTCCAAACAAGTATTAGACGGCATAGTAACAATAATCTTTCATATATACAGCAGGCTCTTTGAAAAATTCACCGCAAATGGTACTAATCATTTTCTTTTAATATTACTTTTAAAAATGAAAATGTTTCGTTTTGGATTTGATTTTGCTTTTGGGTATAATCTATGATTTATTAGTAAAATCTGATAAATCTAGTTTTTACAATAATTACTTTCGTATCCAGAACCAGTGTCAACATTTACCAAGTATGAAATATTTTACATATTAAAATATAAAGAATGTGGCTCTAAAGTTACCATTGATTATCATGGGAGATTAAGGAAAATTATTAATTTCATCATTATCACAATTTAATTATGGAAAAATACTAAATTATGCAATATTCTAAGTTACTAATTTTCTTGAACATCATTAAAATGATGATTTTTAAAGTATAGATAGCTCAAACTCCTACACGGTACTTAGTTCTATTCCTTTTTTGTTAACAATATGTCATTCACGCTTTGTGCTACACCTATTTCTGAAATCTGTTTTGATTAATGTTTCTGTAGAGACTATTCTCACTACAGCTGCTGATTAATGAGACAAGATCAGAAGATATAACATAAATTCACTGAAGTAAAGAAACATCTCTTATCTATTAGCATAGTTCAAGTTTCTGAACTTGTAATAGCACTTTGCTTGAACAGAGAGAATTTAACTTATTTTAAGTAAAAACTATTCACCTATTCATCATTAACAGAATCCTCTGCTGATCCAGGCACAAGCTTATCTTGATAATCTTGATAATTCCACATTGGATGAGGTAATATTTTGTTCATTTTAATGATTATTTTCTTAATCTGAGTTAATAATTAGATATAGGAATTCAAACCTTTGATCTTAAACCCATAACATTAAAGAAGCTTCCACATTGTTTCTTTTCTAGCAAGATTTGTTGTAGCCTATATTTGGTCCCGGTGGATGTCTTCTACTGTAATACGATTACAGTTACCTTGATCATGGACACTCACTAAAAATATTCTTAGTTGTTATGTATCTCTAACCAAATATAATGTAAATGGACTAACCTGAATAAAGCACAAAGTTTTTCGTGAATATGGTATAATAGAACACTGTCACGTGAAAATCTCTAATTTTTTCTAATTGCATAAGTAAGTATACAGTATAGCCTATGAAATTAAGGCACGAATTATAAATTTAATTTTTCACCGCCTACGCAGATTCAAAATAGTCGTCCAAAGATGCAGTTTAAAAGAAAAAAAAGATAAAGTGCATTCCATTGGTCCAAGATGATTTCCACCACAATGCAAAAACAAGAAAAGTGTCTGGCTTGGATGGAAAATTCTATGTGGCTTTATAATAGAGAGCTATTGAAATCCTTTATACCCTTTCAAATGCCTAAGGCTATGGGAGATGTGATTTTAGGTAACTTTGCCTAATTATTTTACTCTTTTTGGTAATTTTAAGCAAGCAGCAGAACGAATGGGCAAAAAAGGACAAATATAACCAGTAATGATTAAGTTTTTATTTTAATCCCCCATGGCATACTGTTACGATCTTAAAAAGGTTACAGGTTATTTTAATATTTAAACTAAAATTTTCCGATAACGGCCAAATAAAACATGGAGAATGAATACAAAACATAAACTCTTCTTCGGTTAATCTAACTGAAAAATCAAATAAATAACAAAAAAAAATATATAGAAAAGGGTAACAGTAAGTAAGGTAGAAAAGAAATAGTTTTCAGCAGCTGCTGCGACAATACTAGTATGGAGACTTCAGGCTTGAGACCGAAGGGCAGCTGAATTTCAGATGAAACTGGTGTACCAACCGTGTTTCACACAATTGTACATAATTCCTTTTGTATATATTATGCTTGTATCTTCGCTCTTCCCTCGCACTAAAACGAACATGAAAATTCATGTCTGGTTTTTCCTCTGTAATATTGTCTTTCTTGTGAACTTGTTATGTCCTGTTGCCTTGAGGTTTTGTATATAAGGAGAGAGTTCTACAATAATATAACTCAGTCGTTTCCAACCTGCCTTTGAGTCAACAACCTTATTCGGCGCCGTCACATTGGTGACCCCGGAATTCGACTCGCTCCCACTGCCTTCCACCCCCACCTCCCTCGCCCCTCCATCGTTGGTACTATGACGGAGACGGACTCTACTACAGCAGTTAGCACTGCGGCTGCCCCATTGAAACTTTCACCGTTTGCCACCGCAGAGGCGTTTGCTTGGTTTCAATGCGCAGAAGTCCACTTCCTTATCAGGGGCGTGACTCGCTCAACCACCAAAGCGGATTATGTTCTCGCCACGATACCCGAGGACACCTTCCTAGAAATATCCGACTGGCTTTGTGAACAAGGAAACACCCCAATAGCGTATGACGCCCTCAAAACATACCTTCTGCAGCAGTACTCGCCGTCGCCAGCCGCCCGTATAGCAAAGCTTTTTCAGCTCACGCAACAACCGTTGGGGGACCAAAGGGCTTCGCTTGCCCTCAGGGAAATGACCAGTATCGCTCGCCTTCAACCTGCCGCAGACGGCTCTCCTCGTGAGGTGAACCTACTTCGTGCCCTTTGGATACGCCGTTTACCCGAACCTGTACGCGCTGCCATACCCGATGTCGATAGTTTACCCATAAAGGACTTGATGACCAAAGCCGACGCCCTTATGGACAGCCACTTCAAGACCTCCATCAAGCCTCCACCCCTGACGACGAGGATGCCTATTCAACGTCAACCAAAGCTGACATGAATGCCATAGGACATACACGCCTACCCCGTGACGTGCCGAAGCGGCGACAAAGCCGCCCACCACCCACCAATCGCTCGCGCCCCAACGAACGACTTCTACAGCCACTTACTACCTCCCATCCGCCGCAGTTTTGCTACTACCACTTCAGATTCGGGGCAACCACGAAGAAATGTGCCAAGGATTGTCAGTGGCCAAAAAACGTGTAAGTAGGCCATCGGTTGTGGCTTGTTTCTAATCTTTTCTTTTTACAGGATGCAGGAACGGGGGTGTGATTTTTGGTAGACACGGGTGCTTGTCGTTCTCTTTTGCCAAGGAAACTCTTGAAGGCATGACGTAGTCTGTCTATATCTGCCGACGTCCGCTTAGTAGCTGCCAACGGATCTGTGATACCCACCTAAGGTTACGAGAACCTTACATTATCGTTCAGAAACGGTAAATTCAATTGGAAGTTTCTCGTTGCTGACGTCACAATGGAAATCCTCGGTGCGGATTTCCTCTCTCATTTCCCCCTTCTGGTCGATGTCGCCCACCGACGATTGTCAACGCAGACTCGTACTTGTCGACACCTCTTCAACCCGCCCCCTCTAACCTCGCTCTCCATATCAGCGCACCCACGGATGCCTACGCCCACCTCCTCACGTCGTACCCGGAAGTTTTCCGTCCAGAACTTAGCCAAACGCCCACGGTTCCTGCCAAGCACGGCATTTATCACCATATCAAGACGACGGGACCCCCAGTCTTCATAAAATTCAGACGTCTGGCACCGGAACGATTGGCAGCCGCTAAACAGACGTTCGCTGAAATGGAGAAAATGGGCCTTTGCCAAAAGGCCTCCAGCCCATGGTCGTCGCCCTTACACATCGTTCTGAAGAAAGATTGCTCCCTCCGTCCGTGCAGGGATTACAGGCGCCTGAACATGCAAACAGAACCGGATCACTACCCCCTCCCAAACATTGCCGACGTGACCTCCTACCTGCACAAAGCGAAGGTTTTCTCTACGCTCGACCTCCTGAAGGGGTATTATAAGGTGCCTATGAACCAAGAAGACATCCCCAAGACTGCCATCACCACTCCGTTTGGTACATACACCTTAAATTACTCCTGTTTTGGCTTTCGTAATGTTGGGGCAACGTTTCAAAGTCTCATGGATGGCATCTTAGGTGACCTCCCTTTCTGTGTATGTTATGTGGACGACATACTTGTGTTCTCCTCCTCAAAAGAGGAACACCTCCGTCACCTGCGCATCGTGCTCGACCGCCTGCAACAAAACGGCCTTGTAGTCCGGTACGACAAGTGTACCTTTGGCGCCAATGAAGTATCGTTCTTAGGGCACCGCATCACTCCTGAAGGTGTCCACCCCCTCCCTGAGAAGGTAGCAGCCGTTCAGAACTTCCCCGTGCCCTCGACCTGTCAAAGCTCTGCAGGAATTCTTGGGCATGATCAACTATTATCACCGTTTTCTGCCAGCCATTGCCGCCACTCATGCTCCCCTCTACACCTCCCTCAAGGGCAAGCCGAAGGACCTGAAGTGGGGTCCCATTCAAGAAGCAGCCTTCTGCAATGCAAAGAAGGCCCTATCAACTGCTGCGGCTCTCACTTTTCCTATCCCACACGCCTCTCGCCTTCTCTCCACCGATGCCAGCGACGTCGCTATTGGTGCAGTACTCAAGCAGGTGGTCAAAGGCTCGCCACGCCCATTGGCCTTCTTCAGCAGAAAACTATCCAAGGCAGAATCGGGTTATTTTACCTTCGATCGAGAATTGCTGGCGGTGCACTTGGCTGTCCGTCACTTTCGCCATTTCTTAGAAGGTACGCCCTTCGTCATTCGCACAGACCACATGCCTCTGGTGCACGCCTTCACTCGACAGGCTGACGCCTGGTCCGCCCGTCAACGCCGTCATCTCTCCGCCGTGACTGAATAAAATTACACCCTCCAATACGTCCCTGGGAAAATGAATCCCGTTGCCGATACCCTGTCAAGAAACATGTTGGCTGCCGTTTAACTGGGATTGGATTACAACGCCCTTGCTGAAGCCCAACGACAGGATCCAGAGTATCAAGCTTGTAGGCCATCCTGCACGTCCCTCCGTTGGGAAGACTTTCCCCTTGAAGACTCCAACACCACCGTCCTCTGTGACGTCAGTACTGGTAGACCGCGACCATGGATTCCTGCTCCCATGCGCCGACAGGTGTTTGATTTCATTCACGGCCTTCCACATCCCTCGTGCCGTTCTACTGCACAGCTGCTGAAGGCAAAGTTCATTTGGCACGGCATTTCTAAGGATGCTAAGGATTGGGTCCGCGCCTGTACTTCTTGCCAAACTTCCAAAGTACATCGACACACGGATTCAGGAGTGGGCACCTTTCCTCAACCTCAGCGGGGTTTCGCACACATTCACGTCGACGTTGTAGGCGCCCTACCCACATCACAAGGACATCGTTACCTGTTTACCGTCATCGACCGCTCCACTCGTTGGCCTGAAGCCATTCCCATGGAAACTGCAACGTCCGGCTCATGTACATCTGCCTTACTCTCTGGATGGATTTCAAGATTCGGTATCCCTGAGTATATTACTTCTGACAGGTGAACCACTTTCACCTCTCAATTGTGGACGTCATTAGCGAATCTCCTGGGCATCACCCTACATCAGACAATGGCGTACAACCCCGCTGCCAATGGAATGGTTGAACGTTTTCATCGCACCCTCAAAGCAGCTTTGATGTCCCGCTGCAAGGATTGCAACTGGTTTACTCAGCTTCCCTGGGTCCTCCTGGGACTAAGGACCACTCCTAAAGACGCCCTCGACGTCTCGGCAGCTGAAATGGTGTATGGCGACCCGTTGGTCGTCCCTGCCGAGATTTTTCCTTCTACAACCTCCTCCGACGATCTCTAGCGCATACGTCACGTCTTGGGAAAATTTACTCCCTGCCGCCAGACTTACAAGCCACCAGCAAAGCATCATATACTAACGGACTTGCACTCTGCAACGCACGTCTCCCTGCGCAACGACACCAGCAAGCCACCACTAATGCCCCCTTACATGGGCCCTTTCCTTGTGATCCGACGCAGTCCGAAAGCATTCCTCCTAAACATTCGGGGCAAAGAAGACTGGGTCTCCATTGATCGTCTAAAACCTGTTTATCTTCTGCTAGATGACCCGCCTACAGTTCGCCTCTCTAGATCAGGGCGCCCTATTTAACATGTACAGTATGTCATTTTTAGGGGGGGAGCCATGTACCAACAGTGTTTCACACAATTGTACATAATTCCTTTTGTATATATTATGCTTGTATCTTCGCTCTTCCCTCGCACTAAAACGAACATGAAAATTCATGTCTGGTTTTTCCTCTGTAATATTGTCTGTCTTGTGAACTTGTTATGTCCTGTTGCCTTGAGGTTTTGTATATAAAGAGAGAGTTCTACAATAATATAACTCAGTCGTTTCGAACCTGCCTTTAAGTTCACAACCTTACTCGGCGCCGTCACACTGGCATGAGGATTTCGGATTCGAAGACGTCACAGAAAGGTTGGCATAAAGATAGGACATCAGAATCTTCTCAAAGAATCCAATGATAGTGTTGAACTATGGCCAGGCTGCAGGCAGTGTTCGTGACAACTCAATACAAATCTCTTCTCATCACTTTTCATCTTAGGGCAAAAGTACTTCCTACTTATAAACTTGAAATTTTTATTTACCCCTAAATGTCCTTGATCAACAGAATTAATTCACAAAGCATTTTAGAACTTACTAATTGTTCTATAACTTCCTCTTTCCTAACTGACTTGGGACGAACGTAACACACAATATTTGGTCCTTTAAACAAAAAGTGTCCTTACAAATATTATCGGGATCGTCATCCAACTGACATTAAAAAAATCGGAAAAGTTAACTTGCTCATCTTTATTCGTAATGTTAGTGCCTAAACCATTGCAGTAACTATTACTTAAATCCACTATATGGACTACGCCTATGTCACTATTTTCGACAGCTACATCATCAAATTGGTTAACGTTGTCAACACAGATGGAGTTGGGCTTCTCAGCCCCACGCTTGCTAAGATCAACCTCACCGGTCCCAGCACCCACGTTCGGATCCTCGAAAAAATTATGACTGTAGTCTATATCTGTATCTAGACCTGACCTAGTTACTACCACTTCAGTCACTGGAACCTCACTTAGAATAGGATTCAAGGATTTGGATGTCATTAAATATTTACCGACAATAATGATAACACAGTTAACGGGCAAAGAGTCTACAACTGCAAGTTTTTCATCTCTTGACACACCCTGACTTATTAAGCTCATCTTCAACAAAGGACAAACAACGCAAGTGTTCGGAAACCCACCTAACATTGCTTTTTCTTACTGACTGATTTCTGTCATTATTGGCACACTCTCTTTTCTAATAAGGGAAACGGCCACCACGGTGTCCCTAGGCAAGACAACTTCTCTCGAATCCTCTCCTTCAAGAGAAGACAAAGAATCTCCGTAATGTTCCAAATTTCTTTCATATTGTCATTTCTGCTTAACGAAAGATTATTAACTAGAGACCTTGGTTTATTGGCATTCCTCTCCTCTACTATACAATTCCTTGCTATATGCCCTTTCTTATTATATCGAAAACAAATTATCTCTAAACTACTACCTTCTTACCTGCTCTTACAAAACCTGGAAGTGTGACCTGGTTTTCCACATGCATATTGATAATAAGAATTTTCTCCTTGCTAAAACTACTCTGACTATGTTGTATCTTACCAGGAAAAGGATTACTTTTCTTCTCACTATCACTTAAACAATGAGTAAGACTCAACTCATCTGCCAACCTTATCGCACCTGTAAGAGATTTTTCACACCTATCTTTTATATAAAGCCTTATGTCTAGAGATATGATATCTTTGAAGTTCTTGAATTCATCAAAACTATCTACTTCAGCGAATGCTGACCAATCACAAAATTATCTTGCTAACTTCCTTCCATGTTCTATATATGTAGTGCTCTCTTTCCTTTTCAAACTTCTAAATTTCTTACAGTATGCCACTGGTACTAACCTGTATGCATTAGGAATAGTTTCTTTAATAATAATATCATAGTCATCACATTCATCCTAGGATATACAACTATACATAGAAATTTCCCTACCATTTAAGACTGACTGTAAATACAAAAGACATGAAATATTTCGTTATACGTTCCCCATCAAATTTTGGCATTAATTTCAACACTGCAACCATACCAAAATTATCGGAGTCATCGTTCAAGTATTAATTACTTCTCCATCTGCTACTTGACACATTACTTTCTTGTCTTCTACCTGGCGGACTATTATGAATATTTTGCCTTAAACAAGCGCTTTTCTAACTCATATTCCCGCTGTTTCTCCTTTTCTACTCGCTGTCTCTCATTTCCTTCATGCCGACTCTCATTTGCTTCTCTTTCAGCTGCTCCTTCGTCTCTCTCATACATTTCCTGTTCTCTCTTCAAAATCCACTGACAGAGTGCATCACCATCTAGACCAAGAACCTTACCTGAACCTATAAAAATTGTTTGTAATCTCACTCATTCTGCATCTTCCTATATTCTCCCTGTTTCAATTGCTTACATTGTAGAAAATCCTGGCAAAGTCGCCAACTGTTACGATCTTAAAATTATTTTAAGTCTTTTTCTTTTAAACCTAAAATTTTCTGACAACATCCAAATAAATCATGGGGATTGAATATAAAAAGAAATTCAGTAAAAATACACGATAGGTATATTCACAAACTTATAAAGAAAATCAAATTTACTCCGGTTACTTCAACTGATAAATCAAATCAATCAAGACCTTTATAGAAAAGTAACCAGTCAGTAAGGTAAAAATACTCAAGGAATAGTTTTCTGCCGCTGCTGAGAGGATACTGGTATGGAGACTTCGGACTCAAGAAAGTTGTAGAAGGGTGGCTGAAGTTCAGATTAAAGTGGCACGAGGAATTTGGATTCGGAGATATCACAGAAATGGTGGCATCAAGATGAGACATCAGTAATCTTCTTCGGGAATTCGGTGATAGCGTTGAACTAAGGCCAGGCTGCTGAAAGTATTGGCTACTTATCGTCAAACAGGGAGGGCAGGCGGCTTCAATTTATCTCCTCTTCTCATCCATAACAGGGTTTTGGAAATAGGCATTTGTCGTCTAAAGGGAAGGTTGGAAACTGGCTCTATCAGACTTCTGGCCTTCTATGCTTCTTATCTCGTTAAGACTTGGATCTCATCGTCTTCGGATATAGTTCCTCTCTTGTCTTATGTCCTGTCCTATCTCTACTGGACAATCTCTTCTTGGAGTTTATATAGCCATGTATAGGCGGAGTTAATTACAGTGGGCATTAGTCATTTTCCCAGAAGGCAACTTTTTTGACAATCCTACGTCTCGATTGGCCTTCTCAAAAACGCTCACTTCAATACCGCTATTGAAGCCTTTAGAACAATTTTCTGGCACAATCTGGACCACATGATAAGTCAATTCAAGATGGCAGCACATTTCCTTCCATGATGACATATCTCATAAACAAGGATATACCTTAGCCTGGGTTTCTCAAAATATGCTGACCCCACTGATCAATGTGATGACACCTTGGTCAAAACAGAACAGTGCCGTTATCGACGCAGGTGCTCTTCGTCGAGGTTCGTTTTACCTCAAAATGCTAACGAAAGTGAAGTGACGGCAGGAAACACCAAAGAGCGTATTCAACCATAGAAAAAGAGCTATAGGAAATAATAAGAGCATTAATAGAAGGTGAACCAAGAAAATGTAGTTTTCTGAACCATAAACCCATTTCATTCGTTAGGAAAAATGTATAGTAGCAGATTATTTATGCTGTTGTGAAACATCGAATTCGAATTAGTAATAAGAAAATGATTGTAGGAGGAATTTTATCATGTTTTCTCGGGTTATGTATGAGTTCCACATTTCAGAATATAATAAAAGATTTCATATTATTATTGAATGATTTTCTCCTTAACAAAATATTATTTTATGTGATATATAGAAATTTGTGAGAAATACTTGCAAATATGACAAGAATCAGACGAGTTAAGAGGGCTCAACTAGTCAAGAAATGGGGTGTTCTGGTTTCTGAATATATATACAAGAGAGAGAGAGAGAGAGAGAGAGAGAGAGAGAGAGAGAGAGAGAGAGAGAGAGAGAGAGAGAGAGAAAGAGAGAGAGAGAGAGAGAGAGAGAGAGAGAGAGAGAGAGAGAGAGAGAGAGAGAGTGGAGCAGGAATTCCTCAGTCTAGTTTCTTGACCATGTTCCAAGGCGTTGTTATGTTATCTAATTAAGGTTAAGAGAGCATGCGCATTCTCTCTCTCTCTCTCTCTCTCCTCTCTCTCTCTCTCTCTCTCTCTCTCTCTCTGGAATGGTGATAGGAAATTAGCTGACCTAGAGTATATTGATGACACTGTCCTTACTAGCAGAACACCACAGGATTTGCAATGGGTTCTTACCAGAATGCTTAAAATGTCACGCGAGGTTGTACTTAAGACATAAAAGAAAGACAGAGTTGATGACAACGGATTATATAATGGAAGATGAAATATCACTGGAAGGAGGAACAATTCATGAGGTAGAGTCATACAATTATTTAGGAACAATGCTCCACAAAAAACGGTCATCAAAATTATAGTATAGTGAAAGATTAAAAAAATCAAAGCAGTAATGGCTAGGTTAGTTCAAATTGGGAAATTAAATCACCTAAAATCACATAAAAATATAAGGCTAAATATCCGTTTAGTGAGATCTGTGTTACTGTATGAACACGAGTCCTGGTATGAAAATGAAACAGTCTTCAACAGATTTAGTACATTTGACAACAAATCCCCCATAAGAATATTGGGAGTTAAATTGCAGAGACTTATTACAAATGAAACTATGTCAGATTACTAGCGTCATATGAGGAGTGATTATGGTGAGCGGTAGATGGAGATGTTTTGGGTATGCTCATCGCACTTCCCAAGAGAGAATATCTCAACAAATGTATAACTTGGCCACACAAAACACTAGAAGAGTTGAAAGGTCCCGGCTTACATTGTTGAGGACAATGGAGTGTGAAGTCTATGATAAGGGGAGAAGTATTAAATTAAAGCTCAAAATGGAGACAACTGGCGGAATCTAACTAGGGCCCTTTGCTTCAGTAGGCATGAGAAAAGATATATATATATATATATATATATATATATATATATATATATATATATATATATATATATATATATATATATATATATATATATATATATATATATATATATATATATATATGTATATATATTTTATTGCAACAGCAAGAAAAGTTAATCGATGATCATTTCATCATGACTTGTACAAGTTTAGAGAAGGTTAGGAACAGCGTAATGATACCTTCATGGAGACTTTTTGGAATAAGTAGCTGTTTTAGTTTGTAAAAATTTTATAATAATAAAAGTTTTATTCGATCACATGTATATAAAGTTCTATCATATTTGTTTTTTTTATTGGATCTAATTTCTTTTTTTTTTAGAATATTATTTTCTCAGAATATAATTTATATTTTAGTGTAACTTCAAACAGTATTTTAATTTGTATTTTCAAATATTGTTGATGTAATCATGAGCGTTAGTTTTGATTTAATTTAACTTTTTATAAGTGTTTCACTTGAATGCCAGTGTAATGGTAATTTTAATCAGGCATATATATTAGTTTTGCTCCCTCCCTTTTATTGAAAGGACTCGAACTAAGGATATGCATATATAGTTACTCAATAATTAAATGGTATGTGAGATCCACGAGAAATGACTAGTCACAAAATCCCTCAACGTTTTCATTAAGAAATATCTCTATTTTATTCATAAGATTAGTGAATCTCTGTTGGGCATTTCCCTCGCCTAATTGGTTGAAAACACTGAATCACCGGATTCTGCTTCCATTTCATGAGGAGAATTGTTTAGTTACCAGTGATTCAAAGCTGGATGTAAATTCATGAAATTGACTGTAGAAACTACAAGTTTCCTTACATGATCAATATCTACTTCGTAGACACTGATTATATTGATGTAATATATTCACATTTTTGTTTCCTAAGGTGTCTATATGATGCACCAATCCATTCAGCTTGAATTTCATTGCAGGATCCACATCAGTTGTAACTACTAACGTATCGAAATTTCACTCAATTCTTGAAATTTGATTGCGAAAGTTCCTAAGGAAAACGTTTAGACCTACCGTTTGTGTTCTCATATATATATATATATATATATATATATATATATATATATATATATATATATATATATATATATATATATATATATATATATATATATATATATGTGTGTGTGTGTGTGTGTGTGTGTGAGTGTGTGTGTGTGTACATACATATATATATATATATATATATATATATATATATATATATATATATATATATATATATATATATATATATATATATATATATATATATATATATATATATATATATATATATATATGTATATATATATAACTAGCCCATGTCAGTAACACCAGTAGAAATATTATTTGCTCAGGAGAAATACAAAAGTTTTTTCAAGTTTTACCGTTTGCTGGTGTAATATATCACCCGACAAGACAATACGACGGTGCACTGTCATAATTCAAACTAATAGTCTCAAACCTTTTTCAAAATATATGAAAAATGTTTTTGAGCAGCAAACATAATAAATGCTTTAATGATATCTCCGTCTGAAAAAAAAAAAAAAATACAATCTTCAGCCATTAGGTTTGCTATAGCATAGCTTACTTTCGCTACGTCCTGTGCCTCTTGATTTTTCTAAATATATATATATATTTTTTTTTTTATGATCATCCAAACCTTGCATTAGGAATTTAATTTTCCGTTTGTATTATTCTCCAAAATATTTTTCAAGACTCAGTCTTTGTTGGATAATGCCTTTGTGAAATATATTCCTTACAAACAGCCACACTATTCTATCGCATGAGGCAAATTATTATTATTATTATTATTATTATTTTTTTTTATTTTTTTTTTATTTTTTTTTTTTTTTTTACTGATTTTCCCACATAAGATATTAATCTGTGAGTATTTCTTGAAATTTATATGTTTACCATCAAGCTTTTTTTTTTTTGTGAACTGATTTTCCTTTTTCCAAACAAGTATTAGACGGCATAGTAACAATAATCTTTCATATATACAGCAGGCTCTTTGAAAAATTCACCGCAAATGGTACTAATCATTTTCTTTTAATATTACTTTTAAAAATGAAAATGTTTCGTTTTGGATTTGATTTTGCTTTTGGGTATAATCTATGATTTATTAGTAAAATCTGATAAATCTAGTTTTTACAATAATTACTTTCGTATCCAGAACCAGTGTCAACATTTACCAAGTATGAAATATTTTACATATTAAAATATAAAGAATGTGGCTCTAAAGTTACCATTGATTATCATGGGAGATTAAGGAAAATTATTAATTTCATCATTATCACAATTTAATTATGGAAAAATACTAAATTATGCAATATTCTAAGTTACTAATTTTCTTGAACATCATTAAAATGATGATTTTTAAAGTATAGATAGCTCAAACTCCTACACGGTACTTAGTTCTATTCCTTTTTTGTTAACAATATGTCATTAACGCTTTGTGCTACACCTATTTCTGAAATCTGTTTTGATTAATGTTTCTGTAGAGACTATTCTCACTACAGCTGCTGATTAATGAGACAAGATCAGAAGATATAACATAAATTCACTGAAGTAAAGAAACATCTCTTATCTATTAGCATAGTTCAAGTTTCTGAACTTGTAATAGCACTTTGCTTGAACAGAGAGAATTTAACTTATTTTAAGTAAAAACTATTCACCTATTCATCATTAACAGAATCCTCTGCTGATCCAGGCACAAGCTTATCTTGATAATCTTGATAATTCCACATTGGATGAGGTAATATTTTGTTCATTTTAATTATTATTTTCTTAATCTGAGTTAATAATTAGATATAGGAATTCAAACCTTTGATCTTAAACCCATAACATTAAAGAAGCTTCCACATTGTTTCTTTTCTAGCAAGATTTGTTGTAGCCTATATTTGGTCCCGGTGGATGTCTTCTACTGTAATAAGATTACAGTTACCTTGATCATGGACACTCACTAAAAATATTCTTAGTTGTTATGTATCTCTAACCAAATATAATGTAAATGGACTAACCTGAATAAAGCACAAAGTTTTTCGTGAATATGGTATAATAGAACACTGTCACGTGGAAATCTCTAATTTTTTCTAATTGCATAAGTAAGTATACAGTATAGCCTATGAAATTAAGGCACGAATTATAAATTTAATTTTTCACCGCCTACGCAGATTCAAAATAGTCGTCCAAAGATGCAGTTTAAAAGAAAAAAAAGATAAAGTGCATTCCATTGGTCCAAGATGATTTCCACCACAATGCAAAAACAAGAAAAGTGTCTGGCTTGGATGGAAAATTCTATGTGGCTTTATAATAGAGAGCTATTGAAATCCTTTATACCCTTTCAAATGCCTAAGGCTATGGGAGATGTGATTTTAGGTAACTTTGCCTAATTATTTTACTCTTTTTGGTAATTTTAAGCAAGCAGCAGAACGAATGGGCAAAAAAGGACAAATATAACCAGTAATGATTGAGATTTTATTTTAATCCCCCATGGCATACTGTTACGATCTTAAAAAGGTTACAGGTTATTTTAATATTTAAACTAAAATTTTCCGATAACGGCCAAATAAAACATGGAGAATGAATACAAAACATAAACTCTTCTTCGGTTAATCTAACTGAAAAATCAAATAAATAACAAAAAAAAATATATAGAAAAGGGTAACAGTAAGTAAGGTAGAAAAGAAATAGTTTTCAGCAGCTGCTGCGACAATACTAGTATGGAGACTTCAGGCTTGAGACCGAAGGGCAGCTGAATTTCAGATGAAACTGGTGTACCAACCGTGTTTCACACAATTGTACATAATTCCTTTTGTATATATTATGCTTGTATCTTCGCTCTTCCCTCGCACTAAAACGGACATGAAAATTCATGTCTGGTTTTTCCTCTGTAATATTGTCTGTCTTGTGAACTTGTTATGTCCTGTTGCCTTGAGGTTTTGTATATAAGGAGAGAGTTCTACAATAATATAACTCAGTCGTTTCCAACCTGCCTTTGAGTCCACAACCTTATTCGGCGCCGTCACATTGGTGACCCCGGAAGTCGACTCGCTCCCACTGCCTTCCACCCCCACCTCCCTTGCCCCTCCATCGTTGGTACTATGACGGAGACGGACTCTACTACAGCAGTTAGCACTGCGGCCGCCCCATTGAAACTTTCACCGTTTGCCACCGCAGAGGCGTTTGCTTGGTTTCAATGCGCAGAAGTCCACTTCCGTATCAGGGGCGTGACTCGCTCAACCACCAAAGCGGATTATGTTCTCGCCACGATACCCGAGGACACCTTCCTAGAAATATCCGACTGGCTTTGTGAACAAGGAAACACCCCAATAGCGTATGACGCCCTCAAAACATACCTTCTGCAGCAGTACTCGCCGTCGCCAGCCGCCCGTATAGCAAAGCTTTTTCAGCTCACGCAACAACCGTTGGGGGACCAAAGGGCTTCGCTTGCCCTCAGGGAAATGACCAGTATCGCTCGCCTTCAACCTGCCGCAGACGGCTCTCCTCGTGAGGTGAACCTACTTCGTGCCCTTTGGATACGCCGTTTACCCAAACCTGTACGCGCTGCCATACCCGATGTCGATAGTTTACCCATAAAGGACTTGATGACCAAAGCCGACGCCCTTATGGACAGCCACTTCAAGACCTCCATCAAGCCTCCACCCCTGACGACGAGGATGCCTATTCAACGTCAACCAAAGCTGACATGAATGCCATAGGACATACACGCCTACCCCGTGACGTGCCGAAGCGGCGACAAAGCCGCCCACCACCCACCAATCGCTCGCGCCCCAACGAACGACTTCTACAGCCACTTACTACCTCCCATCCGCCGCAGTTTTGCTACTACCACTTCAGATTCGGGGCAACCACGAAGAAATGTGCCAAGGATTGTCAGTGGCCAAAAAACGTGTAAGTAGGCCATCGGTTGTGGCTTGTTTCTAATCTTTTCTTTTTACAGGATGCAGGAACGGGGGTGCGATTTTTGGTAGACACGGGTGCTTGTCGTTCTCTTTTGCCAAGGAAACTCTTGAAGGCATGACGTAGTCTGTCTATATCTGCCGACGTCCGCTTAGTAGCTGCCAACGGATCTGTGATACCCACCTAAGGTTACGAGAACCTTACATTATCGTTCAGAAACGGTAAATTCAATTGGAAGTTTCTCGTTGCTGACGTCACAATGGAAATCCTCGGTGCGGATTTCCTCTCTCATTTCCCCCTTCTGGTCGATGTCGCCCACCGACGATTGTCAACGCAGACTCGTACTTGTCGACACCTCTTCAACCCGCCCCCTCTAACCTCGCTCTCCACATCAGCGCACCCACGGATGCCTACGCCCACCTCCTCACGTCGTACCCGGAAGTTTTCCGTCCAGAACTTCGCCAAACGCCCACGGTTCCTGCCAAGCACGGCATTTATCACCATATCAAGACGACGGGACCCCCAGTCTTCATAAAACTCAGACGTCTGGCACCGGAACGATTGGCAGCCGCCAAACAGACGTTCGCCGAAATGGAGAAAATGGGCCTTTGCCAAAAGGCCTCCAGCCCATGGTCGTCGCCCTTACACATCGTTCTGAAGAAAGACGGCTCCCTCCGCCGTGCAGGGATTACAGGCGCCTGAACATGCAAACAGAACCGGATCACTACCCCCTCCCAAACATTGCCGACGTGACCTCCTACCTGCACAAAGCGAAGGTTTTCTCTACGCTCGACCTCCTGAAGGGGTATTATCAGGTGCCTATGAACCCAGAAGACATCCCCAATACTGCCATCACCACTCCGTTTGGTACATACACCATAAATTACTCCTGTTTTGGCTTTCGTAATGTTGGGGCAACGTTTCAAAGTCTCATGGATGGCATCTTAGGTGACCTCCCTTTCTGTGTATGTTATGTGGACGACATACTTGTGTTCTCCTCCTCAAAAGAGGAACACCTCCGTCACCTGCGCATCGTGCTCGACCGCCTGCAACAAAACGGCCTTGTAGTCCGGTACGACAAGTGTACCTTTGGCGCCAATGAAGTATCGTTCTTAGGGCATCGCATCACTCCTGAAGGTGTCCACCCCCTCCCTGAGAAGGTAGCAGCCGTTCAGAACTTCCCCGTGCCCTCGACCGTCAAAGCTCTGCAGGAATTCTTGGGCATGATCAACTATTATCACCGTTTTCTGCCAGCCATTGCCGCCACTCATACTCCCCTCTACACCTCCCTCAAAGGCAAGCCGAAGGACCTGAAGTGGGGTCCCATTCAAGAAGCAGCCTTCTGCAATGCAAAGAAGGCCCTATCAACTGCTGCGGCTCTCACTTTTCCTATCCCACACGCCTCTCGCCTTCTCTCCACCGATGCCAGCGACGTCGCTATTGGTGCAGTACTCAAGCAGGTGGTCAAAGGCTCGCCGCGCCCATTGGCCTTCTTCAGCAGAAAACTATCGAAGGCAGAATCGGGTTATTTTACCTTCGATCGAGAATTGCTGGCGGTGCACTTGGCTCTCCGTCACTTTCGCCATTTCTTAGAAGGTACGCCCTTCGTCATTCGCACAGACCACATGCCTCTAGTGCACGCCTTCACTCGACAGTCTGACGCCTGGTCAGCCCGTCAACGCCGTCATCTCTCCGCCGTGACTGAATAAAATTACACCCTCCAATACGTCCCTGGGAAAATGAATCCCGTTGCCGATGCCCTGTCAAGAAACAAGTTGGCTGCCGTTCAACTGGGATTGGATTACAACGCCCTTGCTGAAGCCCAACGACAGGATCCAGAGTATCAAGCTTGTAGGCCATCCTGCACATCCCTCCGTTAGGAAGACTTTCCCCTTGAAGACTCCAACACCACCGTCCTCTGTGACGTCAGTACTTGTAGACTGCGACCATGGATTCCTGCTCCCATGCGCCGATAGGTGTTTGATTTCATTCACGGCCTTTCACATCCCTTGTGCCGTTCTACTGCACAGCTGCTGAAGGCAAAGTTCATTTGGCACGGCATTTCTAAGGATGCTAAGGATTGGGTCCGCGCCTGTACTTCTTGCCAAACTTCCAAAGTACATCGATACACGGATTCAGGAGTGGGCACCTTTCCTCAACCTCAGCGGGGTTTCGCACACATTCACGTCGACGTTGTAGGCGCCCTACCCACATCACAAGGACATCGTTACCTGTTTACCGTCATCAACCGCTCCACTCGTTGGCCTGAAGCCATTCCCATGGAAACTGCAACGTCCGGCTCATGTACATCTGCCTTACTCTCTGGATGGATTTCAACATTCGGTATCCCTGAGTATATTACTTCTGACAGGTGAACCACTTTCACCTCTCAATTGTGGACGTCATTAGCGAATATCCTGGGCATCACCCTACATCAGACAACGGCCTACAACCTTGCTGCCAATGGAATGGTTGAACGTTTTCATCGCACCCTCAAAGCAGCTTTGATGTCCCGCTGCAAAGATTGCAACTGGTTTACTCAGCTTCCCTGGGTCCTCCTGGGACTAAGGACCACTCCTAAAGACGCCCTCGACGTCTCGGCAGCTGAAATGGTGTATGGCGACCCGTTGGTCGTCCCTGCCGAGTTTTTTCCTTCTACAACCTCCTCCGACGATCTCTAGCGCATACGTCACGTCGTGG
Organism: Palaemon carinicauda; assembly: GCF_036898095.1. Taxonomy (NCBI): domain Eukaryota; kingdom Metazoa; phylum Arthropoda; class Malacostraca; order Decapoda; family Palaemonidae; genus Palaemon; species Palaemon carinicauda. Next base: position 74,753,280 of record NC_090744.1, on the reverse strand, counting down.
GAAAATTTACTCCCTGCCGCCAGACTTACAAGCCCCCAGCAAAGCATCACATACCAACGGACTTGCACTCTGCAACGCACGTCTTCCTGCGCAACGACACCAGCAAGCCACCACTAATGCCCCCTTACATGGGCCCTTTCCTTGTGATCCGATGCAGTCCGAAAGCATTCCTCCTAAACATTCGGGGCAAAGAAGACTGGGTCTCCATTGATCGTCTAAAACCTGCTTATCTTCTGCTAGATGACCCGCCTACAGTTCGCCTCTCTAGATCAGGGCGCCCTATTTACCCCTAAATGTCCTTGATCAACAGAATTAATTCACAAAGCATTTTAGAACTTACTAATTGTTCTATAACTTCCTCTTTCCTAACTGACTTGGGACGAACGTAACACACAATATTTGGTCCTTTAAACAAAAAGTGTCCTTACAAATATTATCGGGATCGTCATCCAACTGACATTAAAAAAATCGGAAAAGTTAACTTGCTCATCTTTATTCGTAATGTTAGTGCCTAAACCATTGCAGTAACTATTACTTAAATCCACTATATGGACTACGCCTATGTCACTATTTTCGACAGCTACATCATCCAATTGGTTAACGTTGTCAACACAGATGGAGTTGGGCTTCTCAGCCCCACGCTTGCTAAGATCAACCTCACCGGTCCCAGCACCCACGTGCGGATCCTCGAAAAAATTATGACTGTAGTCTATATCTGTATCTAAACCTGACCTAGTTACTACCACTTCAGTCACTGGAACCTCACTTAGAATAGGATTCAAGGATTTGGATGTCATTAAATATTTACCGACAATAATGATAACACAGTTAACGGGCAAAGAGTCTACAACTGCAAGTTTTTCATCTCTTGACACACCCTGACTTATTAAGCTCATCTTCAACAAAGGACAAACAACGCAAGTGTTCGGAAACCCACCTAACATTGCTTTTTCTTACTGACTGATTTCTGTCATTATTGGCACACTCTCTTTTCTAATAAGGGAAACGGCCACCACGGTGTCCCTAGGCAAGACAACTTCTCTCGAATCCTCTCCTTCAAGAGAAGACAAAGAATCTCCGTAATGTTCCAAATTTCTTTCATATTGTCATTTCTGCTTAACGAAAGATTATTAACTAGAGACCTTGGTTTATTGGCATTCCTCTCCTCTACTATACAATTCCTTGCTATATGCCCTTTCTTATTATATCGAAAACAAATTATCTCTAAACTACTACCTTCTTACCTGCTCTTACAAAACCTGGAAGTGTGACCTGGTTTTCCACATGCATATTGATAATAAGAATTTTCTCCTTGCTAAAACTACTCTGACTATGTTGTATCTTACCAGGAAAAGGATTACTTTTCTTCTCACTATCACTTAAACAATGAGTAAGACTCAACTCATCTGCCAACCTTATCGCACCTGTAAGAGATTTTTCACACCTATCTTTTATATAAAGCCTTATGTCTAGAGATATGATATCTTTGAAGTTCTTGAATTCATCAAAACTATCTACTTCAGCGAATGCTGACCAATCACAAAATTATCTTGCTAACTTCCTTCCATGTTCTATATATGTAGTGCTCTCTTTCCTTTTCAAACTTCTAAATTTCTTACAGTATGCCACTGGTACTAACCTGTATGCATTAGGAATAGTTTCTTTAATAATAATATCATAGTCATCACATTCATCCTAGGATATACAACTATACATAGAAATTTCCCTACCATTTAAGACTGACTGTAAATACAAAAGACATGAAATATTTCGTTATACGTTCCCCATCAAATTTTGGCATTAATTTCAACACTGCAACCATACCAAAATTATCGGAGTCATCGTTCAAGTATTAATTACTTCTCCATCTGCTACTTGACACATTACTTTCTTGTCTTCTACCTGGCGGACTATTATGAATATTTTGCCTTAAACAAGCGCTTTCTAACTCATATTCCCGCTGTTTCTCCTTTTCTACTCGCTGTCTCTCATTTCCTTCATGCCGACTCTCATTTGCTTCTCTTTCAGCTGCTCCTTCGTCTCTCTCATACATTTCCTGTTCTCTCTTCAAAATCCACTGACAGAGTGCATCACCATCTAGACCAAGAACCTTACCTGAACCTATAAAAATTGTTTGTAATCTCACTCATTCTGCATCTTCCTATATTCTCCCTGTTTCAATTGCTTACATTGTAGAAAATCCTGGCAAAGTCGCCAACTGTTACGATCTTAAAATTATTTTAAGTTCTTTTTCTTTTAAACTAAAATTTTCTGACAACATCCAAATAAATCATGGGGATTGAATATAAAAAGAAATTCAGTAAAAATACACGATAGGTATATTCACAAACTTATAAAGAAAATCAAATTTACTCCGGTTACTTCAACTGATAAATCAAATCAATCAAGACCTTTATAGAAAAGTAACCAGTCAGTAAGGTAAAAATACTCAAGGAATAGTTTTCTGCCGCTGCTGAGAGGATACTGGTATGGAGACTTCGGACTCAAGAAAGTTGTAGAAGGGTGGCTGAAGTTCAGATTAAAGTGGCACGAGGAATTTGGATTCGGAGATATCACAGAAATGGTGGCATCAAGATGAGACATCAGTAGTCTTCTTCGGGAATTCGGTGATAGTATTGAACTAAGGCCAGGCTGCTGAAAGTATTGGCTACTTATCGTCAAACAGGGAGGGCAGGCGGCTTCAATTTATCTCCTCTTCTCATCCATAACAGGGTTTTGGAAATAGGCATTTGTCGTCTAAAGGGAAGGTTGGAAACTGGCTCTATCAGACTTCTGGCCTTCTATGCTTCTTATCTCGTTAAGACTTGGATCTCATCGTCTTCGGATATAGTTCCTCTCTTGTCTTATGTCCTGTCCTATCTCTACTGGACAATCTCTTCTTGGAGTTTATATAGCCATGTATAGGCGGAGTTAATTACAGTGGGCATTAGTCATTTTCCCAGAAGGCAACTTTTTTGACAATCCTACGTCTCGATTGGCCTTCTCAAAAACGCTCACTTCAATACCGCTATTGAAGCCTTTAGAACAATTTTCTGGCACAATCTGGACCACATGATAAGTCAATTCAAGATGGCAGCACATTTCCTTCCATGATGACATATCTCATAAACAAGGATATACCTTAGCCTGGGTTTCTCAAAATATGCTGACCCCACTGATCAATGTGATGACACCTTGGTCAAAACAGAACAGTGCCGTTATCGACGCAGGTGCTCTTCGTCGAGGTTCGGTTTACCTCAAAATGCTAATGAAAGTGAAGTGACGGCAGGTTTGACCAAACAATATGATAGTCGAATCTCGTCTCGCTGCTCACACTTTGGGAATAGATATTTTTGTCTTTTAATAATATATATCTTCGAAAGTATTCCATTTACCCATGACACATACCTTGAAACGGCCGGAATTGCCGTAATAATATGATAGTTACAATATAATCAGAAACATTTTATTTGCGTAACAAGATATAATTCAGTTTTATTATGGTTGCCCTGTGTGTCAAGATAATGTGAACTCAAATCAGTTTTGCCTGGAAACCTCTAATATACATTTCTGCATTTGATGTATTATTCTGACCTGCCCTTTAATATTATGTTAAACCCAGGCCGAAAAGGGGCATAGGTGAAATGTTATTTGTAAAATTTGGTATCTAATATGAAGAATTTTTTTGGTTTTCCTTGTAAGAATTTGTATAAATATTTATGTCAATATTTGTAAGCTCGGTAAATTTCTCTTTTTCACATGGAATTTGTAATGCAATATCTTATTTTATTTTCATTAAAAAGAAAGCATTATATTTGTGTTCCTGTACGATAAGATTATTCTCTCTGTACTTGTGAAAATTTGTTGGTTAATGACCGCCAGTTTCATTACAAAACTTTTGATAGGGGCTTACTTTATCATGCATGTTAATGTACAATAAAAAAAAAAAGAATTTTTTATATATGTTAATGTAATTCTAACTCAAAATATCGCTGTGTTAATCTATGAAAATTCTAGATAATGCTTCGGCACCAGCCCTCTGAGGGGCATGAGTTTTGCAAGATGATTCTAGAATGGGTCCGTCGCGTGGCATCATGTTCCGTAATGCTAATCCTTCGAGTTTCTCACCCGTCAGGATCATTCGGGAGTTTTGGTCCCTCATATATAATGGGCAGGCAATGGGCGAGAAGAAGGTAGATTAGAATGATACACAGCTGGTGTTCGGAGACATTTTTCAGCTGCACCCTCTGTGACTGAAATGTAGTGACTACATGCAATGAAAGAGTATCTTAAAGAAGACAAAGGTTAGTGACATCATCTATTCCTCGTTGCATAGAAGTTTATAAAGACAACTCAAAAGACCCACTTCGTCATAAGGATTCATATACATACAGTATATCGTTAATTATTTTTGGTATGCCGAGAGTTTTTCTGTGTATTTTCTGTAATGCCGTAAATACATATGTTAAATCAGAAATATAGTTACATTTCATGATTGCTGGTAATAATTATCATTTTCTGTTGATTAATATTTTGCTTTTGTTAGATAAACTTTTTGTGTAGAATTGTATATTCTACATCCTGTACAATGATTGAACATAACAATCCTTTAACGGAGAATCTAGTTAAATTATGTTCGAAGGTTAGGGAAAGACTGTTCAACTATTTTTAAACCAAGTCTTAATTGGAGAGTGGAAATGCAGCAACCTCTCACTGACTTCTGTCTCTTTTTATGCAAGTGTGACAGTTTGACAATGTCCGAAGGCGCGTCGGCGACACCAGTTTGCAGCTGGCTAATTCAGTGCCAATCTTAGGACCGCCCACATAGGAATTTTCACAAATGTATCAGAGGTGAACCGATTACTGCTCGAAATGAACAACTTAAATTGACAGCTTCCTACAGGCCACTAATGAAAATAATTTTTCCTAGTCTTTACTAGCACTCATGATTTACATATCTTAATATTCAAAACCAAGTGTTTAAGCTGTTGGTATTTATACAGACATATGGATAAATATTGTGATTATATTTTAGAAGACTTACGAAGCCTAATTGAACTAGAAATTAGGCAAAATATGGATATAGATATGCTAAATATACGTTAAAAGATACATTTAAAAATTTTTCCCATATGTCTACATAATTCCTTTGATAGTTATAAACATAAAAAGTGGTATGTTGAGCCCTTTCTATAAAACTACAAACCACTTATTGGTGCAATTAGCACAGTACTTCTGTTTCTAATCTTACACTGAATAATATGTATAATATTTTCATCGACAGCACGGATAATTCACAAATCAAAAAGGAAAAATTTCTCACGGTTTGATGGCAGACCAAAAATTTCGGGACATCACCGGCTACCAGGTTTGGTTGAAAATACTTCAAATGTCGATATTTTCAAATATTTTCATAGCTACAAAGGGTTACTGCATATATAATTGAAAAAAAAAACAAGACCAAATATAAAGCAAAACAAAACTTGTTTTTTACTACCAGCTCACCTCAACCACCGTTCTTATTCAGCTCCCGAACTATAATGAGTATTTCGAAGCAGGAATTGGTGCTTTGGCCAGGCAGACACCTTCAATTTGCCAGACTTTTCTTTTGTGGTCTTTTATTAGCTACATGTTCGTTTTCTGCCAAAAGGCTTTGGAAGAGCTCTTTCCATTGGCTTCTGGGATTTCCCTCTAAGATTATCTCCTTCGGGCAAAATATTTGTTATCTAAGCATTTTTTTTTTCAAAGCCCTATATTATTGCATCATATACATCACCATACTTGTATATAAGCGAACTTTAATGCAATTTCAAAGAAAAGATATAAGAGTTCTTCGATAATTCACTGTCTTTTCCATGTTTAAAAGATACCAATAGATGGCAAAAGAGAGGCTTTTGGAAAGTCAAGTATTGCGATAATATATATGCGTTTGAAAAACAATTGGAGCGTTGCTTCTCTATCGACTTAACCAATAGCAACGTCTAATTTAGACTTTGGCCAATTGGAGGATGCCATTCAAATAACTGTTGCCGAATTGTGGATTGCCAAAAAAAGCAGGAGTAGATATGAAAAAGGCCGAAGTGTTTTTAAAGAGAAAAAAACCTGGTGGAACGCTGCGCCAAAAAAAGAAAATAAAATCGAAAATTAGCAGTGCAAGTTAATAGAATAAGTCGATCGAGCGACGAGATCAAAGGGGAAGCTCATCTGCATTTAGGTAACTTACTATCGTTTCCAGAAGCCGTGTAATAGTGTTTTTCCCAAATATATAACAAACCAGCTTATGAATTTCCATGAAACTACAGCAATGAATGTTTCAAACATTGGCCTAATTTTTGGTGGTACAATGAATTGACAGATGTGCTTAATAAACCCGTTTACTCTTATAAAAAAGAGGAACCTCTTCCCTTCCTTCAGAGCGTTTTGAAGAAGTGTTACTTAATCACGTAACTGGTACGAAGAGGTTCCCCCAACCCTCCTTCGGTGTTTACACCTATGGCTATCCTAGTACTCCACCCCCCCCCCTTCCTCCCCCTTCTTTCCTTTCATTCCCATTGTTATTAAGCTACCGAGTAAATCCATGTTAGGAAAGACTGTGTACTGCACATATATAATGAGCCGGAAGAGCAATAATATGTTTTATGGTGGTAGATAATGATTAGATGGGTAACACAAATTATCAAACATAATAGAAGAGGTTTAAAACAGGAGTGTGGAATTGCACTGAGAGATATTCTACTTGGACTCCTACAAATTTTAAATTTGCGACTAAAAAATAAAATAAGATAAAAACATTAGTAGAAATATAAAGCAATTTTTTCCTTGAGAGTGATGATGAGTAAAATGTATAAGTGTCCTTTTCTTGTTTTTTTTTTCTTTTCATCTCTCATAAATCTATGGTTTCCAGCAATTGGTGATAACAATATTTTGGAAAAGTAAAGCTAATGCATACTTTGATACGAGTATATCAGCTTGGCATATAGACAATGTCAATGGATTTCTCAAAGTAAGGTTGATTGACTCATTAATTGAAGTCTGGTATAATTCCAGTGAAAAAGTCGCAATATTTGTCACATACCTTTTAAGTAACAAAAATAGGTACTGGTACTTCTAACGTAAATAAATATATAAAACTATAGGTTGAAATACAATAAATCTTATGTATGTATGAACACACACACACACACACACACACACACACACACATATACTGTATATATATATATATATATATATATATATATATATATATATATATATATATATATATATATATATATATATATATATGTGTGTGTGTGTGTGTGTGTGTGTGTGTGTGTGTGTGTGTGTGATTTCAAAGTTTATCAAATGGCCAATGTCAACGCCCTTATATGAAACATCTTTTAGAAGTCTACCTTCTAAGTAATTCAAGCTACTCTCTCTGGTGAAATTGATATGATAAATTATATCAAACAATGCTCTCTGTTATTTTCTTCCTGGCAATTGATGTATCGAGTAACCTGTGTTGTATGGAAAAATGAGTCCTACGGTTTAACCTAAAGAAAACTATATTTCTATTGCTTTACCAACACTCGCTTGGAGTGCGAAGTGTAGGGTTAGCATGTCTTTCGTCTCCTGTCATAAGTCTCATTCTTGATCTTCAATGTAAGTGAGTGGGTAAGATATAAAACGTTGGTCTTATGTTTAGGTAAAGTCTAAAGTCACGAATCACATTACCAGGTATGCTGAACTTTTACTGACAAAGAATTTCGTATTGCTTGAGGTAGGTCTTATGACAATTATCTATGGAGTTAAACAGTCGTTTAAAAATTCAGGGGATTGAAGGTAGAGGGGAAGAACCGTTATAACAACGTCACTGATGGACGTCATCACTTTTGCGAATGTGCGGGTGGCTAAGACTGGCTTTAGCCTCATTTTCTTAAGTAAAAAAGTTTATGAAACGTAATTGGCAATGCACAGTATTTTCCAAAACTAGGCCATTGTATGAAGCGCTCCCTGCTTTGATATCATGGAACTTTTAGTGAGTTTAAAGAAAAATGTAGGCAGTTATGGCGATCGGCTAAAGAGACAGACAAGTTAACAAATCTACATAAGTTCCCATCGGCAAAATGAGGGTGGCTTAATAAATGAATTTGCCACACAAATGGAGGATCACGTAGCAACAGTAAAAAAGGACATGATTCCTTTGCTCGAGTTAAGTTTATTGCTAATGGTAATTCCCTATATGTAGAAAAGGATGAGGCATAAACTTATGTGAAAAGTAGCATTCGAGAATTCTAGATACGAGTTTTACGAAGAGAAAGGGAAAATAACATCAACGATAACAAATCAGGAGGTATAATTCTAAGGAACTAATAGCCACAAATTCTACCAGAGAAATTCTGATTAATTCAAATTGCAGGGAAGATAGAACAGTAGATTGGAACGAGGCGCCAATTACCCTAGAGTTAAATAGAATAATGGGCAGAAATTTCGGGCAAACGCTGTGAAAAGAAACAGAGAGGACACATTTAAATCCAGAGGGAGATTACAAAAAAAGGGAGATAGAAATCAGGCAAATTATGTAAAAAAGGGAGGAAAACATACATGGCAGAAAGGCAGGCACAGAAATAAACAGCCTCACTATGAAATAAACGAAGACACTTCTCAGAATGCCCTTCCGGCACAAAGCAAGAGAAACTCAAATCCTCCAAATAGTGGGAAAGAAACACGGTAAAAATAGCGGGAATTCAGGAAGATAGATAATATTATATAGGAAAGATAGGCATATGTAGCGTAGGTACATCCACGTTGCAAGTGACTAGTTTATCTCATAGAGGCTGGAAAACATAGATGGTATACTATTACTATATTTTTTATTATTCTTACGAACAAAGCTACAACCTTAGTTGGAAAAGCAAGATGCTATAAGCCCAAGGGTTCCATTAGAGAGAAATAGCCCAATGAGGAAAAAAAATAAGGAAATAAATAAATGACAAGAACAAATTAAAAATAAATGATTCTAAAAACAGTAAAAACATCAACAAAGATTTGTGATACATAAACTATAAAAATACGTATGTCGGCCTGTTCAACATACAAACATTTGCTGAAACTTTGAACTTTTGAAATTCTACTGATTCAGCTACCCGATTACGAAGATAATTCCACTACTTGGTCACAGCTGGAATAAAGCTTCTAGAACTGCCTGCCTAGTGTTACGAACAGGATGGAATTCACCAGGAAGATCTGAATGTAAAAGATGATCAGAATTATGAAAATCTTATGCAACATTTATAATGAACTAATTGAACGACGGTGGCAAAGATTAATATCTAGATCATGAATGGGAAATTTCATAGACCGTAAGTTTCTGTCCAACAAATTAAGATAAGAATCAGCAGCTGAAGACCAGACAGGAGAAAAAATACTTTAAAACAGTATTAAAACATCTCTTCAGAATATATTGATCATCGAAAATCTTGAAAAACTTTCTCAATAACACATTTTTTTTTTTGTACAATTGAAGAAGACACAGACCTAATATGTTTCTCAAAAGTAAATTTGCTGTCGAGAATCACACCTAATATTTTAAAAGTCATACAAAGTTAAAGAAACATTATCAAGACTGAGATTCGGATGTTGTGGAGCCACTGTCCTTGACGTACTTACAGTCATACTTGGAGTTTTGCTAGGATTCAGCATCACACCCCATGATTTCCACCATACTCTAATTTTACCTAGATCTCTATTAACGGATTCAGCATCCCCAGATCTATACTCAGCGGAAGGAATTGGTGCAAGGAGAGTAACATCATCGGCATATGCAACAAGCTTTTTTTTTCTAGGCCAAATCACATGTCATGTGTATATAGTATGAAAAGTAATGGACCAAGAAGACTACCCTGTGGAACACCAGATATCACACTCCTATACTCATTATGGTGCCCATCAACAATAACTGTTTGAGATCTATTACTTGAAAATTCAATAATAATGCTATGAAATGACAAACCCACCCTCAACTGCTTGAGTTTTAAAACAAGGGCCTCGTGATTAACACGGTCAAAGGCATCACTAAAATCAAGGCCGATCATACGAACTTCCTGACCACAATCAAGGGATTTATTTACAGCATTAAGGATTGTAAGAAGGTCATCACATTCTCCAAGGCCTTTTCGAAAACCAAATTGCAAACTAGGGAATAGATGATTACCATCAGCAAACCTATTATGATGTTCTGCCAAAAGACGTTAAAAAACTTTATATAATATGGGAGCTATGGAAATTGGGCGGTAATTAGTTGGATGTGAACTACCACAAACACATTTACATAGAGGAGTAACATTACCAATTCTCTAACAAGTGCTAATAGCACCTCTTCTTGCTATCTTGCGCAAAATAACAGATAACTTTGGATCTAAGAATTCTGCATTTTTTATAAAAAAAACAAAGAAAAAATACCATTTGGGTCTGCACATCCATAACCATCAAGCTCCGTCTATAGAGCTATAATTCCACGACATCGAAAAGTTAAACTAGATAGTTTAGCCTCAGGAAATCATGAATGAGGAAGTTCAAGTTTTTCATTACTCTGTTTACTGTCAAAAACATCAGCCAAAAGGTTGCCTTTTCCTTCGGACATTGAGTTACTGAGCCACAGTGATAGAATATTTTGAAATACCTGCTTCCAGATTTTAAGGGTAAAAATAACTGATTTCAAGGAATGAAATGCAAACAACTAAAAAAATAAATAAAATAAAGTGGTATGAACCGTCAGGTTTGATAGAGAATTAAATGCTAAAATGTGCCAAATGATGAATAAAGATGTAATTTTTTAAAGTAACATTCCCCAATAGAGACGATATTTAGTTAAAAAACGATACGATGATGAAATATGGATTTTGGTTGTGAGAAGTGCAGGCTTAAAATAAAAATAAGATAGTCAATGTATGATTCTACTTGTCAAAGCCAAGTCTTTTACAAAACTGGCACTTTTGTAGGAGATGAATTTAACAGAAGAAACTGATTCCGGACTAAGAAGGGAAAATTAAAATTAAATAAAAAAGGCGAGGAGAGGGATATGGAAATGAAATGAAAAGGCAAGGAGAAATTAGAAATTTTAGAAATAGGAAGAGTAGCCACGAATGAAAATATGATATAATAGGTGCCATATAAATAAAATAGAATGTCGACAGATAATACAGTAAATAAAATAGAATAGCCTAAATGCAAGGGAATTCCAAGAAATTATTGACATAGGTAAATGAAGCTATAGGCTTATAGAATTATGCAGAAAAGATATTAATGATGCTATAGGCATAAGATTTAGAAGAAATAAGTTGTTGTTAGGCACAGAAATTTAGGCATATGAATAATAAATGAGCTATGATGCTATTAAGTAAATATAGTCTGATCAGTACTGAAAATATAAAATGCTATAGTTTAGCTAGAAAAGTAATATTGATGCCGAAATAAAAATAACCCACAAATATAAAGAAGATAGATCAACAAAAAATAGGATGCCAGAGTCTGACAAAAGAGGCAACAATGAGGTTCAGATGAAGGGAAACGAGTGCACACTAATTAATCAATGGATAGATAAGAAATAGGCAGAGATTATCCATTTCAGGCAATAGGTTAGGCAGAATAGAAGAGTTGCAACTAAAAATTAATAGAAACATCGTCGCCTGAACCTGCCAATACTTGCTAAAATGTTTACATATACCGGTACAAATCATGAAATATTACCTATCAGCCAACGCCCCATAAGGACTACTGTGAGTGTTAAAATAAATCAATAAGTGTCCTTATAAGTCTCCCTAGATATATTACCCAATGAGGATATAAGTTAGACTAGTAAAGATCGTCACAAGTAGAATAAAAACTAAATGACTATCCTAATCATAATAAATGTTTTGGCTCAATTATTGAGGAGTAAGATATATAGTTAATATTGAAAGTACCATGGTCAAAGAATACAAACCATTCACGGCAATTAGCCATTTTGAAGAATGCTAGAAGTTAGAAACAAGTAGACAGGCTCACCTCAGCTCCTCTGATTATTGACAGGATCTAGAATTTGGAGACACAGAGAATGAATAACGTATAGATTGATATTACTAAGATTAATAAGAATATAGAGAGCCATTTAAAATAATAGAATTAGACTAGAAAGAGGGAGAGTAGCAGGATAAAAAATAAGATTAAAGAGTGACCCATCCCTAGATTTGAATAGGGCAAGTAAAAAGTGCAGATACATTTAAGATATGTAGAGAAATAAGGGTTAAAGTGGAAATCCTGCTCCACTAGGATTTGAAAGATGTATAAGATTTTTTTTTAGGAATAAAAGGATCTTAGAGAATAATTAAGCAGCATTTGCTACGTTAGTCAAGCCTTGAAATAAAGTTAATCTAAAAAGATGTAGTGTGCAAATGAAATAGAATGCTACAAATAATGAAGAGAAATTAAATCTTTAATCCTACATCAATTTAACCTGATATATTACAAAGGAGTTATAAAAATAATGTGTTATGCCTCATAAATAAAAAAAAAAAGAACTGTCTCATTGAAAAGCTGAACCCAAAGAAGGGTAGTGAATCATGAAAGTAGTCTTAAAATAAATGGAAAATAACCGAGTAGGATACATTGTTCAAATAATGGTCTAGAAAAGTTTAGAAATTTGTGTAGGGCATAGAGTATATGTACTTATTAACCCTAAAAATGGTTGTCATTTTACTCTCCAAGAAGGACTATTGTTGATGAATGAATAAAGGGAACCTTAAGATTACTGGATGTCTGTCCAGGATAATTACATTATTGGTAGGTTTGAGATGATAAAAGAAGGATTATTTGAAAAGACAGGAAGATGTTAAGGGAATTATCACTAACAATATTTTGTTTAAGTTGTCAGGTAAGAAACTCAGATTTAGAAAGAATTAAAATAAAACCAGAGAAACCAAAGTATATTAGAAATGCTGTAGGTGACTTACTCCCAAAATAAGAATCATAGGACAGGATTGCATATTGCTTAAAGGAATATTTACAAAGATTAGGCAAAAATAATTGTTTAAGAATACAAAGATTTCTGACATACTAACAAAGTACTAACAATATGTCATGCTCATGTCAGTAGGACATTCAATATTCAAAGAATGAATTTAATGATGAATCAGTTTTTGAACTAATATAAATGTTTGAGACTGTAAAATTAAAGCCTACATATAAGAAGTATAAGGGTGATGTGAAGGTAAGAATCTTTTAGAAATTACGATTGTATTTTCTCAATCCCTTAGTGGTGGTGCCAATGGACTACCAGGGACTCTATTCCCAGAACTTGACATTAGATAAAAATATACTGATCTGCAAAAAATTTGGTTTGACAAAGAAACGGTTGATGAGTAGGTAACAGATTAATTTGAGACCAAGATAAGTAACTAGTCATTGGTTTTTCCAGATAATTCTCTCGGACAACGCTACCAAATTTACAATTGATTAAAGAAAAACTGTGCAATATTGTTCTTAAAGTAAGAAAGGTGAATGAAGCCATGATAAGTCAAGTTCAAATAGAGAAATAAAAGATGTAAATAAAATAATAGAAAGGGGTTGAGATGGGCTGAAAACTATAAATAGACCAACGCAGAAGATTAATAACAATTATTTTAAAGATAAAAGATTTACTTTGAAAGAAAATCGATATAAGGGAAAAATCAGGTTTTTTATTTTTTTTTTTTTCTAGATTTAAGAAAGACTACTAAACTCCTTGTGGTATTAAATGAAAATCTCTGGGCTCTCATACAAATATTGATGGTAACAAATGAATGAGAAATTTTAATTATGTAAAGATTTATCCCAGAACCTGAAATTGTATGTATTCCGTAATCATCAAGGAAGGTTCAAATAATAAAAGTCACTAAAACTCACTTGCTTTATTTTACATAAATCTGATACATGCGAGAATAAGTCCGAGTTTTGAGAATAATTCGTAACTACCAGATATTATTATATATGAACACTTAATATTTAAAGCTCTCTTTACGCTACACCCAAAACTAAATTGGGCATTACCTTATTTTTTAAGGGAACTATTCTCAAACCAACCTCTTACTTCAGTTCTATGTCAGGGATACGAACAAGGCACTGAACTAAATCATTGGTGATCGAAATATTACATACTTTACAAATATATATATATATATATATATATATATATATATATATATATATATATATATATATATATATATATATATATATATATATATATATATATATATATATATATAAATTTAACAGTGATACCAAAAATAAATCACTCGACAATTTAATCTGAACTAGGCCTTAAACTTAAGAAAAAAGGACACATCAAGGGTAATACAATCAATTGGTTCACTAGAAATTAGTTTATGAAAAAATTTAATTTTTACAATTAATGGAAAGTTGACACTATAACAATATAGTAAATAAACAATAATTACACTTACATATAATCAACGTAAACACATACAACCTTTGTGCTCACACAAGGTTTCCGAACGGTTAGGAAAAAATAAATGGCCTTCATTGCTTAACCAAATCAAACAGGGCCGGTCAAACAAAAAAAAAAAGTAAATTAATTTTAGAAAATAAACTGTAATTATGATTACACTCCACTTTTTTTTCAAATTAATCACACAAAAATATCACAATGTTTAACAGGTACTATACAGTGTATACCTTGGCAAAAAAGCACTATGGTGCAAGAGGTCACAGTGAGAGGATTGTCGAACATTGCCCTTTTTGGAAAGTCAGGATGGATCTCTCTCTCGAAAGCAATAGGGACCCCTTATAATGTACTCCTATTACATTCTGGAATCTTCCGCCCACATCAATCAAAAAAATTCTCGGGGAGTGTGCTCAAGGTCTGGGCACGTTCTCGTGGCATCAACGTTGCCAACTTGGCCGTTTTGAAGTATGTTTCTATTGTTGCCTGATGATGGCAACCATCTCAGCTAACTCCGTCCACCTTCTCTCACAACATTAAAAAAAAAAAAGGGAAAGGTAGTCTAGAACCTTCATAAAACATCATACCACTTGGAAACATGATGCAATTCATAACCTGTGTCATAAAACATAACTTTCAAAATTGTTACATAAGACTTTGTAGCAAAACTATGTGAAATACAAATGTAATTCTTCATAATAACAAAAATT